>NC_142672.1:2739957-2849792 GCF_964200805.1 Pocillopora damicornis
GTCAAATCTTTCCAGTGGAATGCAAATGTTTTATTTTTAAATATCACGTTTTTTTTTAAGGTAAAGAGTTCACTCTCACAAGCTAAAGGCTCAGAAGATAAGGTCTACAAGGTCTAGTATTTAAAACTTTGTCAATGTGTAGAAAGTTAGGGTCACTGATTTTGCCTGCTATAAAAGCAATGAATAGGGCATTTGAACACCAATTTGGACCGGGAAAGGGGAGGGGGCAGGAATTTGGTAAAAAAAATCTTCAAAAGTTCAAAGGCCCTTGGGGCATTTGAAAATATTGCTTTTAAGTTTAGGGACACGTTGATTATGTCTTGATACATACATTTTATTGCATTTCATATATTCTTTCTTTTTTCACATGCAAACTATGAGACCACATCACAGTGTTTGAAGGGTGAATGGAAATCCATTTTTTCTGAGGCATTTATATAATATAACACATCTGGTGTTGACTCTGCTTGAGAAAAATTACATACTTTTTCTACCCTTGCTTTAATTTTGTGCAATTTATCATCATTCCTACCTATTTACTAACAATCCAGTTGTATACAATTGACTTTCTCTGTGAATTTCATTTAATGCCACTAAGCAAACCTGGTGTTCCATCTAAGTTTTCCCCTTAGCTATCAAAAGACCTTGCATTTTAGCCCATACAAGAAAATAGTGACACAGGTCCTTCAAGGTTGACCATTGAACTACGAGATTAGTCTTTGTTAACCAGGAAGTGACCAATGTCACCATGTATGTTTTCCTCAAACACATTGTTTGTCATTTCCAATTTGATGCCATGCTCAGGGTCACAGCATGCAGCAAAAATTTCCTGATCCTTCTTGACACAAATACCATGGCAATGATTGTTAGAGATGTAATTGTCAGACAAAATTGCAGTGGTCTTCTTGGAATCTGACTTGGCCTGAAAATTAGTGCACATATGAGGTACATCAATGTTGATCCAGTAAGTGAATATTCTGTTCCTGATGATACATGTATTTCCTGATATCATCATACAGACAATTCTGCATGGAAGACTGACAAGTATAATCCTTAGAGCTTATCCTGGATAATAAAGAATGAAGCTGACAGGAGTATTAGTTCATCTGAGTAAGTGTTTATCCATTGCTGGTATTCACCCCAGCATTTTGTCAAATACTTCAAGGAAGACAGATAAATGTGTCTTGCCTCAGACTACAATAAAACAAGGGTTTTAACAGAAGTTGTTTATCAGCCTTCTACCACTCCCTCTAATTAAAAATTATTCACTGAGGTGGAGGTGGTTAATGGTCAATAATTATTGAGCTATAAAGTGGCAAACTTAATACCCACCACCAATCACTGACACTGAGGTGAATAGTTTTATTTTATTTTGTCTATGCTTAAACAGTGTATAATAAAGCATGAAAATAATTAAATAGTTTCTCTAAATCACTATTTTCTGGGAACATGAAGAACTAAAGGGGTCAATTATTGTGTGCAATTCATGTGAGCTTTGCATACTCTTGTTGCAATTTTCACTTTAAGCAGTGAAATTTAACTTCAAGGAATTATAGTACAGACCTCCAAGACAATGGCTCCAGTGGCAAGTTCAGTAGACACATCCAAATTTTGACCAAATTCTCCATTATCAAACAGTTTGCTATCTTGTAAATCAAGTTTTGCACCAGAGGAAACAATAATTGCTGCAGACTTAAGAAAAAGCAAGGAGATAATGAATTGAATATAGTTGATAGATATTGTAATTGCTATCATATCTCAAAAATAAACCACAT
Source organism: Pocillopora damicornis (assembly GCF_964200805.1). Classification (NCBI taxonomy): domain Eukaryota; kingdom Metazoa; phylum Cnidaria; class Anthozoa; order Scleractinia; family Pocilloporidae; genus Pocillopora; species Pocillopora damicornis. The sequence continues at coordinate 2,741,733 of NC_142672.1, forward strand.
CAAGTATGGCCCAAGTATATAGCACTTGGTATAGCTTTGGGGGAATCCATCAGGTTTGAAAAAAGTCTCCAATTTTCACTAAATAAACATTCACAAGGGCAAGGATATCCAATTCACATATACTTTGACCATGTTGGTAAATTTTTATAATTAATTCAGTAACTGCATGGTGAGTAAATAATGGTAATTGAACTGAGTGGAGTGCAATTTGGGCTGAAATTATACGTGTGATTTCAAAATCGAACGAGTGCACAGCGTGAGTTCGATTTGAAATCACAAGTATGATTTCAGACCAAAATTGTACGACACGAGGTTCAATTACCAGTTTATTACATCCATTTTGAAATCGCCCAAATACAGGACTTGGTCAGTTCAAATATGTTATTGATGCAGAACTGAACTAGTTTGAAATTAAATTCATCCATTTCTTTAGGGGGGAAAATCAAGAGTTTTGGAAACAAAGGTTGCAAAATTTGTCACATGTTACTCTTTGTCTTTCATTTTCCTGCAATTACATTGGTTACTTTAAAGAATCCTTGAAATCTGATGGGTTGTTTTGTTTTCAGTGTAGCCTCCTCATTGGCTGGAAAAATGATGCGATTTAAAGCAAAAAATGGTGCGATTCGTGAATAAATCGCACCAATGAGAGCCAATCAGATTACAGGGACCACCAGTGATTTCAAATTGGGTGTAATAAACTGCTGAATAATACATCAATCTTTTTCAAATTTTGTGTAAGAAACTTCAGATGAGTAATATTAAATCACAGATTCCCAAGAAGTGCTTGACTTAGGCCCAGTTACTCTAGAGGCACTGTTCAGTAAAAGAACTCATGCTGGAATTACGACTGAATTCTATAGAGCAGCAGAAATTGAGCCAATGGTGAACTGGTGTGACTGTAACATATCAGATGAAACTTACTCAATAACACACCTAAAGATCACTAGCTCCATCATCCTGTTAAAGTTTTGTGTTGGCACTAGGACAAACATGTGATGTAAGTCCTTTCTTAAACTACGCATGCAAGTTAAAAACTTAAGTGTATAATTCACATACAAGCTTGACCAAACTTTGATGGCCCAATATGGTACTCTATATTGTCTGCTGAGTAGCAGCTTAAGTTTAACAGTGTGAGCAGAGTGTTAAAATTTTTTCCTTCAAAAACTCTACTTCCATTGTTTAAAACTGATCATCCAACAATAGCAAATGGAAATGAATTATCATTAAAAAGTAAAATGGAAAAACATAAGGGGAACATTGGTTCAGAGCTACAACTTTTCTATGATTGAAGACTAGGAAATTACCATCAGGCTAACCTTGGCACCATGAACTTTGCATTGCCTCATGACCAGCTCTCCATTTTCCACAGTGACACCATTTGTCTCACATCTCATATGACAATTATCAAATGTAACCCTGCCACTTTTCACTAGCACTACTCCCTCATTTTCATTTCCTTCTTGTTCAAAGGTGATATTCTTGATGCTGATATTAGTAGCACAGCATTCCATTGCATATTCTTCATTATCACTGCAGAAGACTTTCATTCAAAATGACTGGTTAGAATTTACTTTTTATGTTGTTGTATACTGACAGATGCAAACATTAAGGTCTGGTTATTTAAACAAAGTTTAGCCATTTTTTAACAAAACCATGTCCTATTAAACAATCCTCAATATAGCTGAACCTTTTATCTGAAATTTATTTTTGTGACCAGAGTCAAGAGGGCCAAAAGACAACAGTGGAAGCACACCTGTTTAATAAATTAACCCTCTCATATAGAAAGCCAGAGGACCACTGATTGCATAAACTGTATTATAGCATTTATTAAGCTTCCTAAGCTCCACTGGCCCAATTTATTCCAGACCCCCACTGACCCACAACTTCTCACAGACAGTTATTTGGTATCTCTTTATACTCTTGGCAGGAGAGAGGCTGTGTGAGGTGAGGTGCCTTTTATACAAATGCACCACTTTAACCTAGTGAAGGTTCAAGTCCAAGTGCTTTTGATTTAAGGTCTATTACTAGGCCAGTTTATTTTAATGAAAACACTGTTCATGCCTGACTTAGAGATATCAATAGTAGCTTGACATTTTGATAACAAGTTCATATAATCTTTTTCACAGTTTGTATGAAGTACTGACTGAGCTTTTAGGTAACTACATTCACAGGAGCCCATAACCATAGTGCCAATAGTACTACTTACACAACTTCACTTCCACAACTAAGAACACAAAAAGAAAACCCTTAATATCATCTAACATCCTGTCCACACCTATGTGTGAATTTTTTTTTCCTATTAGATTACCAGTAGCTATTTACCAACAATTTCAGAGGGATTTCCTATTCCTGTGATATGAACAGAATCTGCTAATTGATATGCTCTTCCCTCAAGTTTGTATTTTCCAGGATAGACAACAATTGTATCCCCATGATAATAGCTCTTTAGTGCCTTTCCCAAGCAAGGGTAATGCTCCACCACCGTGTTATCTGTTAGACAGGTTTCAAAGGAAAAATGTCACAAGCACATCTAACATCACATTTAACCCTTTCACTCCCACAAGTGACCAAGACAGAATTTCTCCTTACAATATCAATACAATATCAAGCAGGCAGGTGATGAGAATAGAGAATACCAATCATAGGATTATTAGTTGATCCAATACCAAATTCTCTGAACTAACATCATAAGAATTGTATGGCAGATAGTAAGGAGAATTACTAATCAGATCTCAGGAGTGAAAGGGTTAACAGGTGTCTTTGTACAATATTTTATGTGAGTATTGTCATCAAGATAATCCAAGTATAATTGTAATGTAAACAATATCAGTTTTTAATAAAATCACATCACAAAGTATTCTTACTAACTATAGTGTGATTGTAAGAAACTTGCTTCCAACAATATTCCTAGCTTTTCCAGTCCATCACTGTTTTGCTCTGACATAGGGCTAATGCTTGAAACATCAGCTTTTAAACTCTTTACTATGGCCATTTTACAATATCAAGTTGATAAAAGCAAATTATCTTGTCATACTCCCCTACCCATGCAGCACCACAGCTTCTTTTCATTAGAAACTTACCCCCTTCATTGCTGTTAACTTACAAATCACGTGAAATCTGCCTTTGCATACAAATTAAGAATGACCAAAAGAAGTTTCAATACCATGTTTTCTTTACATATTTGATTACCTTCATAGAACTTGACCATGCCAGCCTGTAACTTTGGTGCCACTATATAAGTAACAGGCTCATCTCCTCTGGGTCTGTTACCCCTGGGACCCTGCTGCACCAGTTTAGGTGACACAGAAGCTAAGAGGTACCTCATTTGTGGGTTCTCTATGATTTGCAGTGAATGAACCAGTGACTCGCACACTTCTGACATCTGTGCACATTTGAGCACATCCATTTCATCAAGCTCTTCATCAAGATCACTGACTGCAATTTTTTCCTGAAGCTGTTTCAGCTCTGCTAACTTCTCCCTATACTGGTTATAACTATCTGTCCAGGGAAAAAGATCAATCAAGACCTTCATGTACAGCTACACTCATCAACCATGATATCTTTGTTGTTTGATGAATTAAATAGCTTAATTTTAAAAACTTTTTGTACTTTTTTTTTATTGAGAAGTAAAGAAATTAGTTTCCAGACACCCATATTACTAATATTATCCATGCATAAACCAATTGGTTCTAAACTAACTTTCAGTACTGTTGTCAGACCACCACGAGGATACAATTAGAAAATCAAACTTAATACCCATGCTTCATAATGGTTCTCTGAAGGAAAATATTGTAGATCACAAAGTTTTCCTTTTCTCTGATTGCCCACCTCTATAGTTATTGACCAGATCTCTAGGAAGGTTTCCTTCTTGTATATCATAGAAGAGTTGAATTCTTGTGTCCAAATGTCGGCCGGCATAACAATACTCTCCATCGTCATCCTCATCCCACTCTCTCCAAATGTTCTCATAGAAAAACCTTGACAATAACCAGAGACTATTAGTAATGTCTCAGTTGTGAAACCTAATTTAAGTTTCTAAAATTCTTACTAAGAGTCTTAATTAAAAAACAATAAAAGAATTGGCAAAGAGCAGTTCTGTGAAACAGAACCATTGCTTCAAAATTAATTATTACATTTACATTTAATTACATATTAATTTAGATCTGAAATATCCCCCAGACCACTATAGAGAACTATGAAAGAGCAACAGAACACATCACACACACAACAAACATGTAACATGTACCTGACATGCTCAATGGCCAATGCAGTTTCATCATGTTGTCCAGTTTCATCATATTCTGGGCACAGCTCAGTTAGAGGAACACGATTGCCGTGATAGCAAAGGTATGCATTGACTTTTTCAGTGTCTAAATCATTGAGGCAGTCTGTAACCACTGGCTCACATATACTGACTTCTGCCATAATTTCACTGGCATTGACATTTGACACCTGTCAATCACATACACACTATATCAGATTACACCATGCAAGGCAAGATTCCCCCCCCCCCTTAAATGGCAGTGTTTCATGTGACTTTTTCAATCATACAAAACAGTTAATGAACAAAATTATGAATTCAACCAAAGACTTCCATATGTTAAAGCCACTGAAAACTAAGTAGAAGACTTATGAATACCTAAGAATTTGGGTAAAGTTTCCACACAGCCCCATACTATTGTAAAACAAATATGTTTTCCCAGTGGAAATGTATTGTTTTTATCATTGTTTTCTCTATTCAAGAACTGAATGCATAATATAGGATGGGGCTGTGCAGAAATTTTACCAGAATTTGTAATGCAAAAAAGTAAATTAACGAAGACGTTAATACTAGAAAGGAAAAATTACTGATGGTAGACAAAATTAATGGAAGCCCACACTGAATATCCTTTACTGAGTATGTATGACTAGGTATGCTTCTGTGTGTACCGTTAAAAACGAATTCTAAACAAGGAAATAAATAAGGTACCGGTAATTCGACAACATTCTTCATTACAACTACAGTCGACGAAGACAGCGTGTAGAAAAAAAAAGCAAGCGCTGTGTTAAATTGAACACGATCTAGTTTACTTTTAGCCATTTTGATAAGGAAAACATAAAAACTGCTTACCTCCACTACAACGTCAAAAGGATGTAGTTGTCCGCTGGATTTAGGAGTACTTCTCCATACTGCGTGCCATCCACTCGCCTCGACATTTCGACCAATGTATTTCGCTATTCTATCGGGAACTTCGCGCGGTTTACACAAGCCCAAAATATCATTTTGATAAGCTTCTACACGAGTTTCAACGGACAAATCTGCAGTCTGAAATATCATCGGTAATTTAGTACTCGACATTGTGCAAAATTATTATTTAAACTTGGCGGGGAAGATGTGACAACTGTAAAGCCAAAATGACCGCTCAGCCCCAGTGCCTTGACTGACCACAGTATATCAAGGTACACTTCATTACACATACACAAATACAAAGTCCGGATGCGTGGCTTTGTCTTTTTTCTCGCGAAGAGAAAACGTGAGCAGTGATGAAAATTTTAATAGGAAAAGAAATGGAGTGCAATGCTGAAGTTAAAAAAAGATGTGGTGATCATTGGTGCTGTTGCTTGGGAATCATTAGCCTAGCTGCAACACCTCGAAAAAGACAAAAGACCGCAAACGAAAATACTACCAGTATACATAAGATCTGATTCAAACAAATGGAAAAAATTGTCGTTCTATGATATCACCTACTTTTTTTAAACTTCATTTTCAAACAGTTTTCCAAAAAGTGGGAATCAATTTTAAACACCTCAAGTGCAAGAAAGAGTTCAAACATTTCTCCGAAAAAAAGGGGTCAACTGATACAAACTGTTTCAAAACAGTTTGCCAATGATAGGTTATTTACATTTTAAACGTATATCAAAGAATTGGCAAAAGGGTTGAAGTAAGCATTCATCGTCATTGTCGAAGTTGGTCATCAAAGATGGTGTTTGACTTAAGCCATTTTTTTTAAAGAAAAGGTTACTAAGCATAGCCTTTTTGATGCACAATTGTCGAAAATTTATTATTTCAAATAACCAGTTTTCATATCGTGGTTACTTTACGGGGCCACTTTTTGGCGGGTTTCTCTTTATCAAAAAAAAAAACACACACACACACAAAATGCACATTCACAACTTTGCCTCATAAAAGATACCTTGCCTTGCAACCCAGTAAATCAGAAACAAACTGTCAAGAAGTATTCCTGTCCCTCTTACAATCGTAAGTCGATGAGTAGTCCAAGGAATTTCCAATAGCAGTTTCCTACCTGCTTATTTAAATCCTGTCGCTATTTTATATCGCAATGCACCATTTTCCTCGTTTGTTCTTGGACCTTACCACTGTGAAAAGTCGAGCTTAGTTTGTGCAGCAATCACTCTTCGTTGTAGCGTATCAGCAATCGTATCAATACCAAAGTAAAGAGTTCATTAAGTCCAAAAAAATCAAGCTGGAATGACAAATGTTAATTACCCTAACCTTTCTTTATTATCCATTCAAAATTGGTAAGATGATCACAATCGTGCGCTCTCGCGGTTTTCTCGGAAACCATGCACACTAGTCAAAATCTCGTCTTCGGAATGTACAACAAGCGCAATGCCAATCCTTCTGAAACAAAAGAAAAAAAAAGGCGCGTCAATTTTCCTATCATATGAGAAGTTTTATATAAAGAATTGTATTAGCCTTTTAACGAGAACAACTAATAGAAAGAGTACCCACTCTCTAATAAGCACCCTCCTCACGAAAAATCGCCTCCCCCCTCTCCCTCACTTTCTTAAATAGTAGGGATACAAGAAAAACCTGTTTCTATTGCCATTAATTTTTTTTAACTTTTTTACGTTTGTACTTCAGCGGCATCAGGAGATTAATATACTCCTCTTAATTAAGCGCAATAGGAGCTAGGAGCCCCCCTTTTAGCCGAAATTTTAATTAAGCGCCCAGGCGCTCACCTCGAAGAAATGTTGCACGAAAAAGAGTTAATTTCTGAAAATTGATTTGTTTACTCGAAGTTCTACAGAAAGCAGTTCTATAAATTGACTTAAACGATTTGCATCTGTAAACCACCAAATCATTAGAATTCCAAAATTTTACTCAACAAATATTTGCACATTAAAATGGACTCCTGAAATAACACAACCGAACAAAAATGCACATTTACGAGGTTTACAGTCATTTTAAGCGCCTTTCTATTGCCATAAATCAGGCAAAAATTTCTGCTTGATATTTTGTGAAATGGCGCGCGCGGGGTTTTTGCCACTTTCTTACCGAGATTCCAGTGTTATCTATGTGATAAAGTAAGATCCAAATTCAAACAATAAGGGAACAATGCCCAAGGGTATTTATTTTTTCCGCTTTGCAACTCGTGGGTGGATTTTTCATTATTTATTTCTTTTGTTTTTGCGGTCGAGTCGATTCCTTTTGGAAGCCAAAAAAATTAATTCACGTAGTAGCTCACTTGTGCTTTTTTTCCCTAAAACGTCGATGCATCAAGAAAACTCAAATTAAATGGAATTATACCGTTGTGGATTACTTCTTTGTTTACTGACGAAAATACAAGGACGTGCCCTGATTGACAAGTACTAAAGATAATAGTCTACAGGAGAATTAAGATGTTAACCATTACGAGTACTGTCGCCGTTTCCGCTGACTATCCAGCACTGTTATGAACTGTGACAGTTCTTTTATCAAAGTGCGTTGGGTTCCATCCTCAAATTTAAACTTAAGAACCGGTGTAAATGAAGTTGTGGCCCACAGAACAGTTTATGATAATGATGTTCTTTTAAGGATCTATTACACTATTCTAGACTAAGGTTTTAAATTTCACAGTTATTTTCCTTGTTCTGTCAGTGTTCAGATTAAATCTTCTCCCAACTCTTCCCTTGACAGTTTTTATCGATGAAAAAATAGTTGAACAGGAGGATAGCTTTTGATCAGTGCTCTTCTTTATATATAGTTAACACTTTAAATTTGTTTATTGAGGTGATTGACGAGATAAGGCAAATTGAAGGTAAGATGAGATTGAAGAAAGTTGGTAAGCGATAGATTTGGAAAGATTCATGTATTCTGCAAGTTTTACCAATTTCTGGTATCACATCAGACTAGACTACACCGGGTTGTTAATTCAGGCATGATCGACAACCTTGCAGTATTGGGTTAAAATATTCCGCAATTTTCATGCTCGTGCCAGCAAGTGCTGAAAGTGAAATTGAAAGCGTCGATCATTAGGCGGTGGAGACATGTTGCTTGCTGGTGAATTTTCAGTGACATGTAACACAGTCGTCAAAGCTTTATCCTTTAGCTCTGTCTCTACGCTTGATTCAGTGCCGTTAGTAGCTTATGAGTGACACATCTTGAAAGAGTCGATCGGTTTATTCCAATATACCTGAAGACATTATCTGGTGATACAAAAGCCTGAGAAGTTGTGCAAGATTGATCGGTGATTGAGCAGTAACGATGATCAAGATAATTTTTGAGTTGCAAGTGAGAATTTTAACTGTGATTATGCATTTCTGTGATTGGCGAAAATTCAGTAAGTTGATTGAATTAACGATCAATGATTAATTTCGTCTCTTTTGCCACAGTTTTATGCGAGGGAACATAGCCAAGAAAAAAATGATATACGAAAATGTGTTATTTGGCGGATTTCCACTACACCTTCTTTGAGGAAAATATTTACTCTACGTGCAGAGTTTTTTATGTAAATTAAGAAGGAAAAAATACTCTTAAAAAGTCAAGACGTCACTATGACACAATTGTTGTGTTATGAGCTGCTAGTGACAAAAGGCACAAAATATTTATCAAAGAGTGGCAACAACCATGTCCACACCGGTTACGTAACGGATGGTTGTAGTTTTCCCAGCTGTCGTTAAAGAAAATGCAACACAACAAAAAAAAAAAAACATCATGTGCGACATGCAACTCTTTCCGGTTTGAAACGTGACAGAATGCAGAGTGAACAATTAGAAACCCATTATAAGTGTTCATGCTGTTGTCATAGATACATTGGAAGCATTGAATTCATTTTGACATAAATTTAAAATTTAAAATGAGGACCTAAAAAAGAGAGAAAAAAAAGTCGCGTAAATTTTGTTGCTTTTTGTTGTTGCAACTTGCTTCATTTACCCGAACAGTAAGAATAAAGACATGACGTGTGTTTAGGTGTTTCCTACGGCATTACTTTTTTCAAATTCAACGGACCGTTTAACTTTACATAAACGATGAAATTAAAGAATTACGCTCTGAAGGACTGAGCGCCAGTTATCTCAATAACAATGGAAGGGGTTAACCTCGTACCCAGATCCTACCGTGTAATTGTAAATGAAATGGAGGCGCTTGGCCGAGTAAGGTACGAGACTAGAATCGGGTAAACACTTATCATTTTCCCATTAGAGTTGTCGTCAGTTTTAAGTATTACGCTCCGTCAAATTTCACTGTGAACACCTAAGTTCAAAGGGCGAACAAATTTACGAGGAGGGGGGGAGGGGTGGTAATATTCCTCGCAGCAGTTTTTACGATGTTACAGATAAACACTTCAACACTCTGCTGAGTAACCAAGGCAGAGCTCCACAGGACTCTGGGAACGAGGCTGCCGAGAAATGGCTACCCACATCTGAGCCTCATTTCTTTCCGATGTTAAGCAATCGCGATAGGGAATCATTAACTAACATCTCACTAAAGTCGCTCTTTAAGACACGTTAAGCTAAAGTTAGTTTCTTAATTTCGAGTCGCTAAAGCTGTTAACTAAGACCGTAAGTAATTACTAATTTCATTAGTCACTGTGTAGAGCTTCGTAAAATCCAGAACACAAATATTGGGAAACGGAAGGTAACAAAATATCTGCACGAGCAAGCTTGTTACGTATCGTCTGGAACCTCTTCCTGAAATACTTTTGGTGTATGGACGACTTAAATTATTTTTTGTTGAATGTTTCTGATTTTTTCGCATTTTCATGCCTTAATTAATCTCATTTTCGATTTTCCTACAGACTAAAGCAGTGACACTTTTCATGTTAATTTTTTCTCATTTAATGGGAGTTTAGCTCGTGTTTGAAATTTTGAAGGAAAATTATACTCCATACTTATGTCTCCATAACTAATTAAAATTCAAGATCCGTACTAACTGGAAAAACATGACGAACAAATTGCCTATTTTATTTTGTTCTGATAGACCCAGACATGGCAAAACGATCCGAAGGTTTGCTGCTTGTCGTGTTAATAACCTGCTGTGTTTTGATGTCGTTGTCGAACGCTAAGCGGAGACCAAAGTCAGATCGGTGCCTAAAAATACGTCATGGGAAAAATTGCACAGACCAGGATGACAAGAATATCACTGAATGTTGTCTTAAGAAATATAAACTGGGCTTTGACGTTTTGCCGTCCAGCTTTAATCCCTCTGTCGAAGACCCGCCATCTTGTGCCCTTGACGTGGTGAGTAAGGAGCTTAACTGGAAACTTCAACAATAACAAACTTTTGCTTGGCCCTATGTTCATATGTTGAATTGTTCATCATCGAAAAAGAATCGAAGAAGGTAGCCGTAAAGACTGAGTCATATTTTTTTGAGATTTCATGCAGTTTTCCAATGCTCTTGTTCATTGTTACCAGTGTGAATCCTGTCATTTGTCAGTTGCAGATCTCAAGGTCAAAGTAAAAAAAAATCAGTGACTTGAAACTACACAAAGCTGATCTCCTGCAACTTATAATTTCTTTCATATCTTTTCTAGGGTTTGGCTCAATGCCTCCAGGACAGCAAATGCTTCCGCAAACCGTTAACCAGAAACCTTCGCCTTCTCATGTTCAACCAACTGATTTTCACCAACAGAACAGGACTGTGTACCCGAACAAACTTTAAAGAACTCTTAGAAGACGCTAAGACAAGTTAGTGGCAAATTTATCGATGACTGATAGTATTAAAAAGAAAACTTTAGCCATGATCATCAGTATTCCAGAACCTAAAGCCTAACATCGCTTAATTTACATTTGGGGTAGTTGTTTCGTCTAAAATATTTTAAATTTCAACTTTCAAAGCGACCATCTTAAAAACTGAACTATTCGAGAGTGAAGCTTGTTCCCCGAGCTAAAATAAATTGATTCCTTTTTCAAAAAAATTGTTTTCCTTATTTTCTCTTGATTGTAAATCAATTTGAGATCCTCAACTACACATTCAAACAGTCCAGCGGTAAGTATTTGTTGAACAACTCATATTTCTTTTGCAGAATCCGGTGCAGAGTTCCTCCAGAAGTTGCAGGCAATCGAGGAAATGAGTAAGTGGAAATATCATTTACTTTATCGTCTGAATGGTTATTTGATTTTATCCAGAGAATATCAACTGAAATTCGCTTAATTTTATAAAGTATTATTAGGAGAATATTAACTGTTCATATTCTCTGGGTTTTTACTCGTGATCTGTTGGGGAACAAACGCACAGATGACGTCGCTATCAACAGTATTTTGCTTTTTCATCAGAAAAAAGAAACACGTACACTCCATGTTCCCGTGGGTATGTACAGTAATAGATCACAGTAGACGCCAAAACGAGGTGGGAACATCAGTGACACACCGTGTCACTCTAGCGTTGTTATCGCATTTTGACGTCACCTGTTATCTATGACTGTACAGACGCTGGTAGATGTAAAATCTACTTTAACACTCGTTATCTTGTTGCCTTTTTTTTATTCTCTCTTCTACACAAGTTATTACAACGGGGACTGGCTCTGATCTCTCGAGGCCAAGGTGACACTTACGGAGCTGTCAATCTCTAACCTTCGTCATACTTTTACACTTAAATAGCAAATCCCTTTGGGCTACGCAGAACGGAGTTCGCATACTAAGTAGATACTAAATTGGGAATTCACCATGGATTTAGCCTAAACACGAGAGTAAATGGGTAAAAGTATAAAGGAGGGTTATTTCCAGGAAATTCCTATACGGGATGAATTTTTATAGGGTAGAGTCATTTTATTAGTAATTAATTATTCTTTTAGCAACATAATGAAAATATACCGGTATCTAGCCGCAAATCGCAGTTTACGCAAAAACATCTGTCTCCATGTCAATTTCACGATCACAATAAGGAAAAGGTGACCAAACTCTATCTGTAAGGTAAGACCGCCAAAAGGAATAAGAAATGATCAACTGGCTAATTACAACGTTTACTGAATGGCTTATGCAAATATGTTATTTCCATTCCTTTTCCAACACCAATATAGGAAACCCTTACAATGTTTTTAGGTTAGATATATTTCTATTTTTATCGTTTAACAACGCACAGCAACATAGAATCTATTTGTTTTTAAAAATATTTTTGTGCACGAAAGGAGAAGTTTGACCCAGAAACCATTTAATTTCTATCTCCGCCGATGGAAAGTACATGTTTGATTGTGAAATCGACCGCGTCTGAAGATTCTTAAGAGTACCAGAACCTTTCGAAAATTGTCCTAAAAATTAAGGACGCCACCATTTTAATTTTACCTAGCAACTTCGCACTTAGCTTGCTATATTCAGTATTTTTTTTATTGGTCAAGTCATGTAATCGAAGCGCGTGATGTCTTCCTAAACAACTGATCTCGGTATTTCATATCTCGCGTGTGCTGCATGAAATTCACGAAACACAATCCAACAATCGATGGAATATCTCGGGGAAACCTCGGTCGGTGAAAGCCTTTTGAGTGAAATACACATGTCAAGTGAGACGTCAAGACTTCATTTGTTCCGGAACTTAAGTGGTTTTATTTCACTCTTTGTATCTTTGAAGTAAATCTCTCTTAAGTTTTTAATTTCCATGTCTTAAAGATCGGTTTGAACAATCAGGAACTCCACCGAAGGCATTATTGTTTCGGACGATAACTATTTACGGTAAGAAGAGTAAGCCACTATATGTGAACCACACACTGTGGTTTTGTATGTGCAACTAGATTTCAAGATACTCTTTCCTTTTTATGACAGCGTCTTGAGTGGAATCTTTGCTCCTTTGAAGACAGATTTCGAATGTGTATGTAACTCTTCGAAATCTAAAAATGCGTAAGGAAGCAAATTTTGGAAAACTCTTGAAGGGCGGTTGAAAATCACGTGATGTCTTACACAAACTTCTCCTTTAAAAAGAATCGTAATTCTAAGATTTTCTAAGGTTCTCTTCATATTTTTTTGTATATTTTCACCTCAACAGATGGATTTGACCGTGAAATTTGCGCTACAAAAGTGTATGGGAAATGTGGCAGTCAATTCAGCCAAAAATTAAAGACTAACCCAGGATACGATGTACTTAAACTGTGCAGAGTGTTTGCTGAAGAAGGGAGTTGCACAACCACAGAAGCTGAGAATTATAATTGTAAAGAATCCCGACTCCTCAAACGGTTCAAAGAAAATTCCCTTAAAGCAGCTTTGGTTGTTTTAAAAGAAATTTGTCCTTCACCCTGAGGAAAACTCGCCGGTTATTGAGCTAAGAGAGTTCTGAAAATATTAAATACAATTTTAGTTCGGCCAAAATAGTATCCTCTTGATAATGATAAAGTAATCACGGTAATGATATCAATACTAATGACAACAACAACAATCACAGCAACACTAATGACGACGATAACAGTCATGATTGTATTCAGGGTAGGATAACAATGAAACACTCAGCCCTATTAATGGCCACACAGAGGTAATATTGAATCAATTTTTTTGCAGCATCGCTGGAAATTAGCTCTAAATATGCTTTCTAAATGTAGTTATTGCAGCATGTACCTAGCTCAGTCGTAAACGCAATAAATCGATGATTACAACACTAATGACATATGTTGGATGCATTTTGTGTCAAATAGTTTCGTGATTCCCTGCAACCCATACTAGTAAATCACTGCGACTTTTTTTCCCATCAGAACGTATTTTTCTTTCTTAAAGTAGAACCAGTGTTTCACTGATCTCAACAGAGAAGTCCAGAAGGACACACAGATTGAACATATGATGCATATGAACACACAGATTGAAAGTTTTACAAGTTTATTACGTTCACGTGGGATATTTGTCTCGATTTGTAAGAAGTTGAGCGCATTGTTCATCCACATATTCTAAAACAACTGTGCTTCCACTCAACAATGGGCAATCATCTTGCGTCTGAAAATGTTCCAAAGGATTTTGTAAGTCTAGAACGTCTCCAGAACTTCCGTGAAACAGTCGTAGCTTCTAATAAGATTGAGAATTACAATATTGCAATTAGAGGCTGAAATAAGCGTAAAGGTTCGAAAACGTAAAGAGGTAAGCTTTGAAATATATATATATATATATATATATATATATATATAGGTAGTAATCATTGGTGGATTTCCATAATGCTTCCATAATGAACCACTGGGACTTTACTCCTTCACACCCTTTAGATGGGATTTAAATAACAAAGAAATGGATTTCGCAGTAGACAATCCATTAATTGGCTCTTCTTATCCACTGTTTCCATGTCGAATTAGAACTCAGAACGTTGGTTTTGAGGAGGGAGGAAAACCGGAGGTCAGGAGAAAAACCTTAGGAGCAAGGACGAGAACCAACAACAAACTCAACCCACGTGACACCAGGTCCGCAAATCGAACCTAGGCTACAATGGTGGGAGGCGAGCGCTCTAGCATTTGCGCCATCCCTTCTCGTCTTCATCCTCTCTGTACGGTATTCGATATATTTCCCATGGTACTGACAAGGAGAATTTGTTTTTAACCCATTAGGAGCTTCATATATTAGTGATCATTTCCTTTATTCTCACGACCTTTACATTTGATTCAAGGTGGCTACCGTAAGGAGAAATTAGATACCAGTCACTTTCAGGGGCCAAAGGGTTAAAATAACGAGGATCATCTTCTCTAGAACATAACAGCATTGTAAAGGAGGGAGGAGGGATGAAATAGCAATGTGAATCATGTGACCCTTACGGGTGAAGTTCGTAAGTCCAGAAGACGAAAACAAAATGAAGAAAGATCAAGGAACAAGAGCTTGGACGAACAGGGTTTTTAAACCTCGATCAATCAGTGATTCAATCAAAACAAGCAACAAGGACGCAACATTAAGTAAGATCATGCTTCCTAACATTTCACACGGAACAGTATTAGGCCGTTAGACAGTTCTTACCTTTGGTACTGCCTTGTTATTATCATTTTTCAATCTTGCAGTGACCGCAATTTTGTCGATGACTTTTCCCACCGTCCAGTACTAAAGTTCAAACCGAAAATTACTGAAAAGTTATGACATTTTCGTTTTTCTCGCTTCATTCACATCCGTTGAGTATGAATACTAAAGTATCCAGTTGTTCTCATTTGGCAAGTACCATCACACTCAGCGGCTAATAGGACTGGAGAGTTCAGTGAAAAGACGCCCTCCATAGTGAACACGTAAAAGTAATAAGGTCTCCCTTTATCTCTCTCTGCATGATTCCTCAATCTATTGCAGATTATCATTTAACCAAACCGGCCCCGCGCACGCAATCCCAGAGAAAACCATAATGAAACTTAAAGTGTGTATGACTAGATAGGCTGAAGTGAGTGGGCCCAGAAAAAGTTATCCGGACTTACACTCACCAGCCTTTGTTGAAAAAACTTTAAGGTAAACAGAAACGAGAAAAGAAGTCGTGATATACTAACACAATAAAGAAAGAGGAAAAAAAAAAACACTGTACAAGATAATAACGTAACAATCAAAGAAAGAAAACAATGGGCGAGATACTAACACAGCAAACGATCAGAAAAGAAAAGAAACAGAGCGCGAGAAAATAACCTAACAAACAACCTGAAAAGAAAGGAAACTGTGCGTGAAATACTAACGTAACAAACCAACAGACAAGGAAACAGAGCGCGAGATACTAACGTAACAAACAAAGAGAAAAGAAAGGAAACAGTGCGCGAGATACTAAAGTAACAAACAAACAGAAAAAAAAGTAAACAGAGCCCGAGATACTAAAGTAACAAACAAACAGAAAAGAAACAGTGCGCGAGATACGAACGTAACAAACAAACAGAAAAGAAAGAAAACAATGCGCGAGATACAAACGTAACAAACAGAAAAGAAAGAAAACAGTGCGCGAGATACAAACGTAACAAATAAAAAAAGAGCAAACAGAGCGCGAGATACTAAGGTAACCGACGGAAAAGAAAGGAAACAGTGCGCGAGATACTTACGCAACAAACAAACAGAAAAGAAAGGAAACGGAGCGCGAGGTACTAACGTAACAAACAAATAGAAGAGATAAAACAGTGTGCGAGACACAAACGTAACAAACAAACAGAAAAGAAAAGAAAACAGTGCGCGAGATACTTACGTAATAAACAAATAGAAAAGAACGGAAACAATCCGCGAGATACTTACGTAACAAACAAGCAGAAAAGAAAAGAAACGGTGCGCGAGATACGAACGTAACAAACAAACAGTAAAGGAAAGAAACAGTGGGCTAGATACGAACGAACAAACAAACAGAAAAGAAAGAAAACAGTGCGCGAGATACTAACATAAACAAACAGAGAAGAAAGGAAACAGTGCGCGGGATACAAACGTAACAAACAAAGAGAAAAGAAAGGAAACATTGTGCGAGTTATTAACGTAACAGAAAGGAAAGGAAAAAAGGCACAAGATACTAACGTAATTGTCTTTTGTGTTGTTCTCACCTTGGAGAAGTACATTGGATATTCTCGTTCTTTATTACCAAGAGGCATGAGAACTCTGAGATAGATTCGTTCCTCCTAAGAAAAAGGAAAGCAGACTTTTTCTAACATTTGGCGCAACAAAAAGGCAGAAAGTCCGCTGATGGGTCCGTCAAGTTGGCTCAGGAGTGGTCAGCAAATGATGGAGCAGCACGACAGAAAAAAAATCAGTTTTCACAAATAATCGAGGGGTTAATGATTCGAGGCTCAGTGTTACAAGCCTGGAGGTCATCTCTAGAGCTACAACTTATCCTGGTTACTGTAGCATTAAGGATCGATTCTTCAACAAAGTTCAGTCGTTGTTTACCAAAACTGCGCCTTAAATAATCCTCAGTTTAGTTGGACCTTTCTGTGGACCTTTCTTCGTGAACAGTGTCAAGTCGGCCGAAAGCTTACAGTGGAGGGACATTTATTTAACAAAATCGACCCTCTTATAAAGAAAACCTGAAGCGCACTGATTGTGTTAAACTGTGGTCTGGGTTAGACCTCGTGTACATAACCGGCTCCAAGTGACTTGGATTATTGCTAACCATACTAGACTAGATACCAGTCCATTAAAGGTAACTCCTTACGCTATGAAGTTGCCCTTACGTTTCCTAACACCTAGCTAAACACCGGACCTCTTAATGTTGTACAGAGTCAAGGGCGCCCTCAATGGTAGTAGGTTACACTCAGATATAACTGCTGAGCGTGGTAAATCTAAGGTGAAGGCAACCCTCAAAAGCTGACCAGGACAAAGAAAAATTTAAAAGGAGTCAAATGCTTCTAGTTTTGTATCTGATTGGTTAATGTAGATGGAATCTTCTTGAACCAGACAAGTGAAGCATTGAAGCAAAACAAGTGAAATCATGAGGAGTATTTCTGAACCTTGATATTATTAAAAATGGCTCTGTATGGACTTGATCTGACAAACCTGAGGAATTGAACCATCTCCAGTAGATTTCATCTTCATCTTCATCAGAGCAACTTTAGCTGCGCGGCTTTCATTTCTCACACCCCCACGACCTAAAACAAAAATGGTACAATCACAAAGATGAAGGTAAATCACACAATACCTTTCACTTACCACTGAGTAATAATTGTACATATATGAAGGTATATAAAGAGGTAAAAACAGATTCAGATGGGGAATAGGGTGTAGACCTTTATATAATTTTAAATCTTACAGTTTGACAAAAAGTGGTACAAAACAGTGCATTTCTTCTCTTTGTAGGACAACTTTCCAAAACACCTTTTGCATTTATGGATTGACAGAATTAATGTATGGGGCATAATGAAGAAATTAGAATTTTACTGGGAATTGAAAAGGGATACAGGAAAACAATAGAGGACTGTAACTAGAAAGAAGCATTTTTCTAAACCTATCTAGAGTGTGAGTTTGCACAAGGAGAAAACAGTCCTTGCAAACCAATCATTGCTCCTCGGTGTTCCAAAGAAACCCACATACACTGAACATCTAATTCTCTTAATCAATTTACAAGGAAATGTGTAGTAGCAAGAGGGGAGAATTAACAATCAAATCTTGGGAGTTAAAGGGTTATTGAGGTGATGACTCTTCCCTCACATAAGACAGATGATAAGGAGACCCTAGAAACATACCTTTCTTTTCTTTGCAAAGATCTTTTCCTGTTGAAATGTTAAAAAATAATGATTATTTAACCCTAAAACCCTTAACCATTTACACCCTGAAATCAGTATGCATATTCTCCATACAGTTCTCGATATGTTTCCTAAGTTGCTGACAGGGGGAACTTGTTTAACAATCAGGAGCTTCTTTAGTTGGTGATCAATTCCTTTATTCTCATGACCTTAATGTTTGATTCAGGGATGATATTGTAAGGAGAAATTAGATGTTGATCAGTCTCAGGGGTCAAAGGGTTAAGAACACAAGAATAAAGGAGATGATCACAAGTAAAGAAGCTCTTGATTGTTAAACAAATTATCATTGTCAGATTTTTAGGAAATGTATAGAGATCAGTATGGAGAATATGCATAATGATGTTAGGGAACAGAGGGTTCAGGTATTGGTTTACATTCAAATACTGAAAAGGAGGAAAAAGGTAAGATTAAATACTCGTACTCTCATAGCAGTTATTACTTTAGATTACTTCACAACTTTGCACAAATGTTAGACTTAAGAAATTTCTAAATCTCCAGTGAAGGATGGACAGTGTATGGCCCAGCGCTGGATTATTCAAAGCTGGATTAAGATAACCCAAGGTTAAGGTGAAATCTGACTTCAGATCTGAAAGCTTTAAAAGAAAATTCAGTACAATTCTCTTTGTCTGCAATTTTACTATTGGATATCCTAAAGAGAATAGAAAAAATTATCTCATGAGGGCTTGTGAACAAAGAAATAAAGAAACCTAGATTAAAATGTAACCCTGGGTTAGCCCTAACGAGACTTTGAATAACCAGGTCAAGGTGGTTTATAAAATGATGTCCCTTAGGCTCTATACAGCTCTCCTTCCATGGATCCCTTCTCTACTAAGGTTTTGTGGAAATACTCCTCAGATAAGATGCAAACCAGTTAGCCCCTCACATCATCTATTCAATAGTCATTTATTACATGTCCTGGATGTCACTTTCTATATATATATACAGTTAAACCCCTAAATAGAGGTGACCCTTTAACAGAGGTGAAAATTACAGTAAATAAGAGGAAGATATTTTGGGATTTTGAAAAGCAACCACTTGATACAAGGTGACCCCTAAATACAGTGCTGCTTAATACAGGTTCAGCTGTAATTTTGTATACAGAACCTTACTCTATCAAGTGACTTTACCAATGATTTGTTGTATTCTTTGTTCAGGAGTCACTCTGGGTTGTTTCTGAGGGAGACCTGGGCACTGGTGATCAACCTGATGCCTATGCCTGTGATAAGGAACATTTCTGGTCAGCAGTCACTCTTACAAAAGACACACAAAGCCTAAACGTTCTTCATCACCATCTTGGTTTTTCACCAAAATTTGAAGGTCTATGGAGGTGAAAAATCAAGACTGGCAAGTTTACTGCTCTGCTTTGCATGAAGATTCAAATAAATTATTTATAAACTTTGAGCTTCTTGTTACAAAATGCCTGTAATAGCTTGAGTACAAAATGGTAAACACCAGAGTTTATCCCTTTGGAAAAAAAAATGAAAGAGGCCTTAAGGTGTGAAGGAGAGGTTTGATCAAGCTTGTGGAGGATGCATTACTAATTTTGTTTGTACATCTGGACATATACATGTCAGCAATTCTTCTTGAAGTTGTCTCTTTAAAATATACATCATTTTTCAAAATTAATTATTATTTCAGTTATTTCCTGCGTGAATTCAAAGTTTGTTACTTTTTTTGTCATTATTGACTGATACATGAAACTTTGTAAATTCACCTGAGGCAGTAGTTTTTGTGACAATGTTCACATAACACTGGAACCAACTCCCTACTGTTGCACTCATTCAGTGAACACTCTAAGCAATCATTTGAAACTGAAGTCTTTGATGGATCTCCCTGTAACAAATGGAAATTAAATCTTCCTTTCATATATCGATAACACTTTAAACCACAGCTGTTAAACATGACAATTATTGACCTTGCCTACACTTGATGGCTGCTGCCATGTCTAAAATAAAGTAAGGTACCCTAACAACAACAATGCAGAAAAAAATCACGGTGCTGAGATCAATTAACCATCTTAACAATCTAATGAGATATTCTCCTTAGTATCTGCCATACAATTCTTATAATGTTAGTTTGGAGAATTTGTTATTGTATCAACTAAAAATCTCCTGATCTTTATTCTTCTTTACTCTCATCACTTCTCTGCATTATATTGCATTGACACTGTAAAGAGACATTCTCTCTTGATCACTTATGGGAGTTAAAGGGTTCAATGTTTTCATGATTATTTTTTATTAATAATCAATAGTTTTTCTCAAATCTATCCTTCAATATGTACAGGTTATATACACATCAAACTATATACATGTTTTTGAACCTTAAATTTTCGATCATCAACAGTGCAGTTGTGTGATGACTTTTGTCACAATTTTCCATTTAAACTCTTTATTCAATAACGCAACGGCTACTACATGACAACATGGGCGAAATCAAAATGGCGGGTCCGATACCACGTTTTTTCCCACAGATCCGATGGGAGCGCGTGGTATGACGTAATATGACATCCCCCTTTCTACCGATGTAATAATAATAATAACGACAAAAAAAAATGGAACTTATCATATCTCCAGAACATTACAATACTGGTTGAAAGGATATCCCTCCTGTGCTTATACTTATAAGTCTATTCTTTAGTGTCTCTACTGTTATAGATCCAGCCTTTGTGCAGGTGTCACAGTCCTCCCAGATCTGGTCACATATCCTCCAGCTATATCTGAGGGTCCCTGGGGGATGTTGTTCAGTGGCACTGTTTCGCCAGATCCTGGTCTGGGGGCTGCACCGTTTTTGTGCGATGTCTGTGTGTGACTGACTGGGGCAAGACTAGTTGTCTGCTGAGGTATCTCAGAACCTTGGTATACTGGGGTTTCCACCCGCTGGCATTGTGTTCCCCTCACTGCAGTTGTGTCTGGTTTCAGTTGGGCCCGTGTTCTTCGATAGGTGGTACCTGTACTGCTGGATCTGATGATGTAAGATCTTGGCTGTTTGGCGGGTTTTACAATAGTGCCAGGTTCCCAGGTTTGTGAGTGGTGGTTGTACGTGCGGATGGGTTGGTCAGCTTCGAATGGCTTTTTGGGTGGTCCTGAATGCTGGTTGTAATAGTGGGCTTGTTTCTCCTGACGGGCTATGAGCTTACTTTTCATGACCTCATGGTGAGAGTGGTTGAGGAGGACTCTATGGCATGCTGGTAATCTAGTTTTAAATTTTCTGTTGGTGAGCAGTTCTGCTGGGGATTTCAGCTGGTGATCCAAGGGAGTGGCCCGGTATGATAGGAGAGCAAGGTACGGGTCCTCTTTATTTTCATCGCACTTTTGGAGAATGTTTTCCACGGTCTGGACCATTCGCTCAGCAAACCCGTTGGATTGGGGGTATAGGGGGGAGCTAGTAATGTGTTCTACCCCGTAGACGTTCATAAAATGCTTGAATTCTGCCGAACTGTACTGCGGTCCGTTGTCGGTCGTCAACTGCGTAGGGATGCCGTGTTCTGCAAAGATGCTCTTCAGGTGGTTGATAACTGCAGATGACGTGGTGCTTGTTAGTCTCCTGATGACAGGAAATCTGCTGTATTGATCTGTCAACAGGAGGTATTGCTGCCCTCTAAATTCGAACAAGTCCGAGCTGAGTCTTTCCCATGGTCGGTGTGGCGGTTCTGGCTGTAGTATTGGCTCTTTCCTTGCTTTATTTTGGTATTTCTGGCAGGGTTCGCACTGGTTAACTTGGTTGATGATTTCCTTTGTAATTCCAGGCCAGAAAACGGATGTACGTGCTCGTAAAAGGCATTTCTCTTGCCCTAGGTGGCCTTGGTGTATGATGTTCAGGATTTCAGGTCTGAGAGTAGGAGGTATCACGATGCGGTCTCCTTTTAGTACTAAGCCGTCCTCGATGGTCAGCTCTTCTCTGAAATTCCAATAGCCATGTAGCAGTTGGGGGCACTCTTCTCTTTTCTGTGGCCATCCTTCAAAGACCATTTCTTTTAACAGAGACAATACAGGATCCCTCCCTGTTTCGTCACGGATCTGTTGTAGCTTCGTTGGAGTTGCAGGGAGATGTTGTGTGACGTGGTGGACATATATCTCTGAAAGTTGACTGCTGCTAGGGGTAGGCTGGGGGCTGACTCTTGAGAGAGCGTCGGCTATTGGTACATCAGGACCTTTTACGTAGTTGACCGTAACGTCGTATTTCAGGGCTCTCATCAAGAACCTCTGTAATCTAGGTGGGCAACTGGACAGTCGCTTCTTGAAAATCGCCTCAAGAGGTTTATGGTCAGTGTTTACTGTACAGTGCTTCCCAAAAATGTAGTAGTTAAATCTCTCTAGGCCCCATACTACACCAAGTGTTTCTCTCTCAATGTTGCTGTAGTTTTTTTCTGTGTCTGTAAGTGCTTTGGAGGCATAGCATACAGGTTGCCCCTGCTGCAAAAGGACGGCGCCTACTCCTTTCTGGGAAGCGTCAGTTTGAATGACAGACTCGATGTTTGGGTCAAAGTATCTGAGGACTCCCATTGATGTGATTTCCTGTTTGACTTGGTTGAATGAGTCGTCGTGTTCAGGTCCCCATACATATGCGGTGTCCTTCTTGGTAAGTTCTCGCAGTGGTGCTGTGAGGCTAGCCAATCGCCCTGAGTATCTTGTAAGGTAGTTTACGAGGCCTAAGAAGCTTTGGAGGTCTTTGCGGTTCTCAGGTGGGGTCATCTTCTGGATTGCAGATATCTTACTGTCATCTGGTTTGATTCCATCCTGGGTCCATTTGTGGCCGAAAAAGCTGACTTCCTGACATTTGAGCTGTACTTTGTCTTTGTTGAATTTGATTCCCCTTTCCCTGGATCTGATCATGAGGTTTACCATGTTCGCATCGTGCTCTTCCTCTGTAGCTCCGTATATGAATGTATCGTCTGCAATGCCGGTGACTCCTTTCAGGCCCTCCAGTGCTGAATCTAAGTGTTTCTGGAACACATCTTGTGATACAATAAGGCCAAAGGGGAGCCGGGTGAAACGGTATCTCCCGAACGGGGTGTTGAAAGTAGTCAGGTAGGAGCTGGCTTCGTCTAATGGTACATGCCAGTAGCCCTTTTTGGCATCAACTACACTAAAGAATTTGGCACCACTAAGCTGTGTGACTACCTCATCAATTGTTTTGGTGTAGTAGTGTTCGCGTTTTATTGCCTTATTTAGGTCACGTGGATCGAGGCAGACTCTGATTTTGGTGACTTCTCCTTTGCCGTTGGTTGTTTCAGAGAGGACGACGCTATTAACCCAGTCTGTGGGTTCGCTTACGGGTATGAGCACTCCAAGTTCTACCATGGTGTTGATTTCCTTTCTAAACATGTCTCGAAGGTGTACTGGTACGGTACGTGGTGCGTGGATGACAGGTTCAGCATTGGAGTCTAGGGTGATGTGATAAGGTTTCATATTGAAGGTTCCCAGGCCTTCAAAGCAGTCTCCGAAGTTGTTGAAGAAGGTTATCCTGTCCAGTGGGGGGTATGTTTCAGTGTCTAGACGGCTAGGGTATCTGCTGGTCCTTTGGTGCGGTTTGCATGGTCTGTGTTCTTTAAGGCGGGTCTCTTTGTCTTCTTTGGAGGTTTCTAGGCTGCAATTAAATTTTACCAGCTCAAGTTCCTCGCAGGTTTTACAGCCAAGCATTGTAGGTCCTGGTACGTCAGTAACATTGAAAACGACTTCTTTAATGCTGCCATTTTGATGGACGTATAGTGGACAGGTTCCAAGGGTCTTGATGGCGTGGCCTCCATACGCAGTAATCCTGTGGTGTGTTGGGCCAAGGGGTATCTGCTGGGAACTGCGGTTGAGTCTGTCATAGTCGTCTTTGGAGATGACATTAACTTCTGCACCAGTGTCGACCTTGCAGATAATAGGTATCAGGTGTGTATCATGGGGGTCTACCGTGACTTGTATTTCAGTCATGACTTTGGTGCGTTGTTTTTCTTTTTGTTCAATGCTTGCGATCATTGAGGTACTGGGGCTGTCTCGGGCTTCTAGTGTTCCCAGGAAGACTTTGTCGTAGCTTGTGCATTCACTTGTTACACCATCAGGTTGTTCTTTTTGTAGGGTCATCACATCTGACCTTGTTTTAGACTTGCAAACTTTGCTAAAATGACCGCGTTTGTTGCAGTTGAAGCATTCTACTCCAGTGGCTGGGCACTGCTGGTCTTTGGTGTGTGGTGTGTCTCCACATCTGTAGCACTGTCTTAGGTTGTTGTCACGTCGTCTGTTTCCTCTACCACTGGTGTACCTTTGGTGGGGCTGGTTTCTGGGCTTGTTTCCTCTGCTGATTGCATTGACTTCCCCTTCTTCTTGCTTTGGGTTTGTAGTGTCACTCATTGCTTTTAATTGCATCTGGGTAGCCTCATCAGTTCGTGCAATTTCTTTTGCCCTTGCAAAGGTTAATTCATTACCGCGGGCAATGCATTTTCGTCTGACCTCTTCCGAATCGGTGCCGAAAACTAATGTGTCACGCATGAGTTCGTCATGTAAGTCAGGTGGGTAACCTGAGCTCTGTATGAGTAGCCTTGCTTCAGTCAGGAAGGTGGCTAGGGGACGATTATTCTGTTTCAGACCTCGTAGATAATATCTGTTCAAGATATGGTTTGCTTGTGGTTTAACATGGTCTTCGAATCTTTTCCAGTATTCTTTCAGGTCTTTTTGTTGGTCTTCGGTTAGCGACCAAGTGTTAAATAAGTCTATTCCGTAATCGCCTGACCATAGCAGCACATATTTGCATTTTTGAGTGCCGTCTCGGGCTTTTAACGGTCCATCAAGTAGCAGTTCACACTTTTGGCGGAATCTCTTGAATCTAGTTAATAAATCTGGGCCAGGGGTCCAGTCCATTTTTGGTACTTCAAACCCAACCAAGTCGCTCATTTTTGGCTAAATTGCACGATAAGACAGGACTTTGTAGTAAACACTGTAAAATCGTACGTACCGGTTTTCTTGGTTGTTCTAGCGGTGAGAATTCCTCTATTGGTGTAAATCTATCCCACTTCCGACATCCATGTCACAATTTTCCATTTAAACTCTTTATTCAATAACGCAACGGCTACTACATGACAACATGGGCGAAATCAAAATGGCGGGTCCGATACCACGTTTTTTCCCACAGATCCGATGGGAGCGCGTGGTATGACGTAATATGACAACTTTGAGCGATGTTCTAAACTGTGAAAAAAAAAACCTGTATCAGTTTCTATTTGTATCAAATATCAAAATCAAATCTTAGATCTGATAGTAAAAAGTGCAAGGTTTATTACAGATAATACTGAAATCTTAACTTAACCCTTCAAACAGGACTATAAAAATGTGTACTACGTTTAATACACTTTATAAACATAAATTACTTTTTAATGAAAAAAAGTACGGTAATTTTTTGCCTTAAACCTTTCAATGCAATAAAACACTATCTCTGTTGACGCCAAACATAAGAATTACTCCAGCACTGATGAACACACCATGTAATTCATTGTATTTATTTAACTAAACGTTGCTATAATTAATATTTTTAATACAGCACATTCTTCCAATGCCGTGATTGTTCACGGGAAGCGTTGGTTTCCAAAATTGTTTGCGTAGGTATTAGATTAAATAGGATAAGCAGAAGAATGATACTTACCAAAAGGTACCAGAGCATCCATTACAAATAAATGGAAGAAAATCTACGTGAAAAAAATAAGAAAATTCTGCTCGCTTTGAAAAAGTTTAGCAGCTTGTAAAAGAAAGTACACATAGAGTTCAGGGAAATAACTTACCAAGTTGCTTACAAATCTCAACATCACACTGCTTTCCAAAGTCAGGGAATTCTGCCATTTTAAACAGACTAAATTTGTAAGAGTTTGCAAATCTCCAAGTTTCACTAAAAATCCGCCATATTGAAATAGCTTCGTAACCACGCTTTTACTCAGCCCAGGCTTCTTTTCACAAAAGGAACGCTTGATCGAAAAGGCAATAAGTAAACTTTGCTTGGAATGAGTCGACAGAACGCTGGTTAACCCACGTGGAGCGTCTGAAACGTGCTAGTTCATATGAACTGAAGTTACGACGAGATGTTTATTCCTAGGGAGAATAATGCTGATGGAAACTGGGAAGAATTTACCTTAATATTGGTGAGTACCTGACTACGTACTTCTACATCAGAGAAACGCTTCAAAAACAAATCTGTACCACAGTAGGATTCAGAGGTGGTTGTACACATTAAATTTTCGATACGGAACTATTTTAAAATACTTGTTTTTATTGGTGAAATGCTATAGAAAAGCAAATACGTTGTGTTAGAAATTATCTATTATGTTATGCGTTTTGAGTCATAAAAGGATAAGACACACTAAAATAAAGTTAATAATGTGCCTTGGGGTTTGAAAAACATTTTCATTTTCAACGACCTGAAGACGAAAAAACGTCTTCAGGTCATTACCAAAGTCAAAACTTACTATCTTTTTCATTTTATTTCTGTTTGATTCTCAAAGCCAGCGGTTTCAATAGGAAATGTGGGCCAGTTAGCAGTGGATCTGGTAGTTTCTACTGTTTGTCCAGATGGTTCCCCCATTGGATATCTGTATGATTCGTGTGTCTTGCCTGTAGTGGGGAATGATGCCTTTACTTTGTCAACAGAAGCTCCTGGAAAACTAAATGTCAGTGTTGAAGGTTTGTATGATCAACTTTCCCTTTACCTTTGATATCCCACAATCTTATTTATTTATTTATTCTCCTTTGTACATGCTGAACAATCTTTGTAAATTAGTTATCAAAAACTTGATGGTATGTGTAAAATGAATTTTTATTACCAGTTTGATTGTTTGCTTGAACTAGAGTCTACATTTTATTACTCATGAACTTTAGATAACATTAGAAAAAAATACCTTTAGGGCATCCTTTGTTAAAGGGAAGGGTTCTTGTGTAGATGACTAATTGCTGTGTCAGGGATTGTTGGTATGAAACCAGAAATGTCTGTGAAAGAATGTGAAAAGGGTGCCTCATAAAGCTCCTCATGGAGTGTTCCATATAACCACATGCAAAGCTTTGGCTGACATATGTTTTATTTCTTTGGCAGTGTACAAAAATGATGATCTGAAGTTTATTGTAGTTCAACAGAGAGCTCCACTAGTTAAGGTAAATATTTGAGTATTACGGAGACAACTGTATACAATGATTATCTTTCCATAAGGTTGAATTGTTACCAGATGCTTGATGTGCTTAGAAAACATACATTTAAAATGTATGCAAAGTACAATCATGTTTATTGTGAATAATTTCACATTCAAAAAACCAATTGACAGAGTAAAATTTTGAGATAATGAGAAAAATTTGTCTTGATTTATTTACTTAATAATATTAGTGTATATATGATTTTCAGAATTATAGTCAAACCTGTATTAAGCAGACACCTTTGGGGAATGGTGTGGTGACCGCTTAATATAGGTTGAGCACTTGATCATGTTTTATAGAATAGGTGTATTATAAAAAAGACTACAAGAAATGCCATCTTACGCCATAATTTATCACTTAATTTCAGTCTACATGTTGCTTGCTATCAAGGAATCTTATCATCAATGTTTTAAGTGCTTGAGCTCTGTTAAAGAACGCATTCTTCACATATCAGAGTATCTTCACATATCAGAGTATCAATTTGTTGCATACCAGTAACTGTAGAATGACATAACCATTTATTTCAGGGTTGTCAGACTGAGTACTGCAAGAAACTTGTTACATGGATTAAAAGTTGCAACTTCAAACAAGTCATTCTTGTTTCCAGTATTAGTGCTACAGAAAGAGTTGATGCACAGATTGAAGGGTAAGAAATTCACCTGTCGGACTAGTTCCATTTTTTAATCAATTATTCTTTTATTATTTTTTTTACCATGTGGTTAGATTTATAGCAATCACATCATAATGTGTATGGAAAGAAAATTAAGGAACATTCCTTCTTAAGATGTCATAACATATACAATTTATACTGTACTTCATCTAAGTCACTCAAGACATCTCAAAGATTTGTGAAAAATGGTTACTGTCATCACTAACAACACATTGATTAAATTACAACTTAACTAATGAAGATGGCCCATGTGAAGAAAAGCAAATTAAATTAATTTGAGTTCAGATGACACCTACTTTCATCACTCAACTCAACTCACTCAAATTTTTGTTTTTAGCCATCATTGCCAGCAAATATGGTATTTGACAGGGTAAACTTTAGAAAGATAAGTGTTTTGCCAATTCTCAGAGCTTCCTGTTTTTTGTAAATTCAAGAAAAGTTAAATTACAATTGGAAGCTAAAATAAGCAACAAAGAAAGATTTGAAGAGAGTAAGAAGAAAGTAGAAAGCTAAAATTTTTGCTGTTACGGTGTACTCTTTTTTTTTTTTTGTTCCAGTTCTCCATTGAGATACCTTGTAACACCTGCAGTGAAAAACCTCCTTTCAGTATTTGATGAATTGTCATGGAAGTCACTGGAAAAGAGACCAAAGTTTCCTCATGTTAACACCGAAGGTGGGTGACAAATTTCAGTGTTTTTTTTTTGTTTCTATCTCTATTTCTGGATTTAGGTTAATTTTCATTGAGCTGCCTCTTCTGTACCTTCCTAAACACAGTTATGGCAAAAATGTGTTTTGAAAGATTTTTTCAGGTGTACTAAACTTCTGCTCACTTACTTGTCATGGTTTAATGGGGGGGGGGGGGAGTGTTTGCACCTTCTACCTCAACCTTGTGGAAGAGGCAATCCATTTTACTTGACTGCAGAATTGACATCATGTTAACCAATAGCACAGTGAAACCCACAACATCATAGGCAGTATAAAGCACTACACTGAACCTTCTAAATAACAAGCTCTCACCTTGGTTATTCACAACATCATTTTGAAGAATTCTTAACTTTAAAGTTTCATTATGTGAGCATTCAGTAATGGAAGTGTTAAGGATACTTTAAGTAGTGATATTTCATGAGTTTTCCTCTTTCTTTCCCAGAATCATCAGATGAAGACAAAACTTTCTTTTTCCCTGGAGGAGGATTCACAAAGAAGCTTTATGAGGCTTGGTAATGTTTATTTACCCTGAAGTTTTTTTTACAGTTTGAAAATGGGAAATAATTGCAGTTTAGTTACATGCTATGGGATAGAATATCATCTTTTATCTTGGAAAAAGGTGATGAATTCATTTTTTTTTTAAATTGAGGTGCATTTCAACTGTCTGACAAAAATGAGGGAAATCAATGCATTGTTGTCAAATCCATTTTGTTTTTGTTTTTAGTTGCAGAGATGACATCCCTCTGACTGTGGTATTAACATTTTGTTCAGAAGGGGATAATATATCAGATGCAGTAAATCTCTTTCTTTATCTTAATGCCTGGCTCAAGATGGTTCCAAAAGAAAAAGTGAGAGTGTAATTCTAAAGTTAACAGCATGTTTTGAGAAAACATCCCTTTAGTTGATCGTGATTTATCCACAAGATTCATGCCAACCAATCTTATAACAACTGGGAAATTCAGATAAATCATTAACTTTTGATATCTGGTACACCCCTGTAGTTTAATAGTGGCTTACTGAAGCTTACTGTGCATTCTTTTTCAGGTTGAAGACAGGATTCTAGGAAAACCAAGTGAGTATTGGAGAGATGTTATTAATATTATATATTTTATGTCCAATCATTGACTGTCACCTCTGGCAAGCTCAACTCACCCCATATACTTGCATTTTTTGTATCTGTAAACTCTCAGGCAATCCTGAACTTTGCCAGAGATGTCACACCTCTGTTGATTGCATAAGATGGCTGTAGGTATACAGCTGTGTCATTGCTGGTCTTAATCCATCCTCTCATGTGGGAACTAGACCATGAGCCATCCTATACCCTGTAAGTTTACTATGCTGATCTTGCCTAACAAGGCTGGAGCAGCTGTCTGAGACTGCTACCTCAGTGGCCCACTTTTGACTTCTGGTCATCATTGATAATAATGGTAATGAACACAATTTCGTCAAACATTTCATTATCACACCTAATTGAAAGAAAATGAAAATGAAACTGATTGGAACGTTTTGTACTGGTGACAAATAATTCAATAGGTAACATTCAGAACTGAGGATGGTGAAAGCATTACAGATTAGTCCATACAAGTTGTTGATAAATATTGCATAGGAAAATAATCAGGATATATATTTTGCAGGTGACTTCAATTTTCCAGCATCCTGGCGCTTGATGTTTGGTTCACCAGTCCATCCAGATGGAAATCTATTTTGAAGAGTTGCACTTTAAACAATCTCAATAAATATGTTGATTTAAAACTCCAACTACCAACACTGGATGGCCAGTTGTGAAGAAAACAGCAATGCAGGAAAAAAGTCGCCAAGCAAATATACCACTGACAGTTTTTAAAGTGAAAAGCATTCTCAAGCAATACAAAAACAATGACTGATAGTAGTGCCATGAAAACAGAGTCATGTAAAAAGCTTGGCATGGATTTAGTTTTCCTGAGCATTTTACTTAGGGTTTAATTCCTTAATAAGTATCATTTTAAAAAAAATAATCGTGTTTGACCAAAACTGACCTCTGGAGTTTGATTATGGCTCTGTCAGATTTAAACCCCTGAAACCCCTTAGAGTGACCAGTATCTGAACCCTTTAACTCCCAGATCAAATTTGTACTTCTCCTTACTGTCAACCATACAATTTTTATGTTAGTTCAGAGAATTTAGTATTGGATCAACTAATTATCCCCAAATTGATATTTTTCTTTCTTCTTATCACTTAATAATATCTGGTTGATATTGTAATGATATTGTTAAGAGAAATTCTGTTTTGGTCACTTATGGGAGTTAAAGGGTTAAATCCCCTTACAGAAATACTGCTGAATCATTTTTTAAGATCATAAGAGTAACAATAAAAATGATTGCCAACCTAAGAAGCTTTGATTGTTGAATGAATTCTCCTTGTCAGCACCAAAAGAAGTGTACTTGTGGAGAACATGGATGCTGATCTTATGGTGTACAGGGTAAACTGAAGAGGAATTTCTGTAGGTACAGACAACTTTTCATAACTTTCAAACTGTTTCTGTGGAATAATAATTGTCTGTCAAGTGTGTGGGTACAGTGCATTCAAACAAAGAATGAAGCACAAACATTTTTTGTTAGAAAATATATTACTTTCTTTGAATGTTCAGAAAATATGTAAATTTGCTACACTGAGACATTAGATTCCTAGCTGGTACATATTAAGTATTAAACTAACAAGATTGTCAGCTGTATTAGGACTTTACTGTTAGACCTCTTCTCTGCATGGCGCTAACAGAGCTGAGCAATAATTCATGCTTCTACCCTTTTCAATGTCTTAAAAGTACTTCTAGAAAATAATAATTAATTGTGACAACTCTCTAGCATAAGAAAATAACTTTTGATCTATTTGAACTTAATATTCATTTTCACTTTTTGAAATCTCTATTTTATGTCGCACTTGCAGAGCAAGAATTGTCAATAGTTAATTCTCCTTTGAAAAATAAATTAGTACCTCTCTGCTTTGTTTCATCTAGTATCAATATGACAAAACTATTTATTGCAATTTTAGTAATTGCTCTTCTCACCATATGGTTTACAGTAACCCTTAATTCAGTTTCTAAATAAATGTCACAGCTAAATATTAAGTTGCAGTCCACAGTAATTTGACGGTAGTTAAAGGTACACAGTTATTAACATTGACTGAACAGTCCTGCTATGTGTGTGTGTGTTTTACTCGTTTTTGTCTTTTTTTCTTGACTATAAAACTGCATTACAGCCTGTTTTGACCAAATATACATTAGCCGTATTGGATTATTAAGGGAGAGTAACTCCTGTCACCACTG
This sequence comes from Pocillopora damicornis, assembly GCF_964200805.1. Taxonomy (NCBI): domain Eukaryota; kingdom Metazoa; phylum Cnidaria; class Anthozoa; order Scleractinia; family Pocilloporidae; genus Pocillopora; species Pocillopora damicornis. The sequence goes on from NC_142672.1 coordinate 2,773,885, forward strand.
ATGTCGTGCCAAAGATTAAGGACTATGCACACTCCCATCTTTTTCTACTGTTTTCCAGGTTCTTCATAGGAAATGTTTACACTTCTTTTCCACCCTAAATGCTCAACCTCTGTGCCCATGATAGTTTCTTCCTTCCTTGTCTCACCACACAATCCAAGTATTTTAGCTCCAAAAGTTAAGTACACTGAATATGACATATACATTATGAAATCACAAGTTGTGTCTTTGCCCTTTGATGACCTTCTCCTCTGATGAACTTTATTTCTTCTTGTTTGATGATAAAACTTCTTGTTTGAGTGTAAGAATGATTGAATGCCTTTGTTTGTTTGTTTGAACTGTCATCAACATTCTAGTTGTGCATCATACCTTGAATGGATACCTGCAAACATAATAAACAAGCTGACTCGTCAAGGTAGCAAATAGCCTCCTGAAGAATATGGATTGCACAGTATGTTTCTCTTCCATAGCTGTGTACTTAGAAGAATCATTTGCTCTTGTCATACTAATGTGAAATACCCAGCTCTTTAAAGCTTTTATAAAAGCTACACTTCACAGGTTCCCCTCAAACAAAAAGTCAGTGACCTGTGGCACCTGGGTACTGCAAGAGCACAATCCTGTGTCTTCTAAAACATGTCAGCGCTAACATTATTATTACAGCATCCTTCAAACATATGATCAGAACCCATAAACTCATCCCTTTCAAATGTTACCTTCATATGACACAAACTTATCTGATGTTGTTTACAGTTGTTGGAGAAGAGGGGGATTGTTAGAAAGAGCTCAAAGAGTTAGCAAATACTGGTATAGACTGTGGTGCTGTTTAAAACCAGATATAAACTTGCATAATTGTAAAAGAGCTATTTTTTTCCTATATACACACACTATTTATTCTATAAAGCATAATAAAAGTGTGTATATAAAATGTATTCAAAGAGCCACTATGAGAATCAGCAAATCAATGGCCATCTTTATTCAGTAATATCTAAGGAATTAAGACTTATGGCAGCAAATGTACAAAAGTGACTGAGTTATTTAAATTACATGAGAACTCATAAGCTGATCTCTAGGCTGTTAATCAGGGAGTAAAACATACCATAACTTGAGGGAATTCTTTTATCCAGGTTTGGAGCCATACACTGGCCACCAACATGGCCAAGACTTCCACAGTTGTAGCATGACACATGGCATCCATTTAAGGCTGGAAATTTCCTTGGATAAATACTTGAGCATGTCTGGGAGAATAGGAAACAAAATTTACCTCATTTATTCACAGAAAGGGACTGACAATTCTTTTACACCATCAAAGTACACAACTAGAAAGAAAACTTGCCTATTTTGCCGAGATAGAAAAAAACAGCAATTCTTAACTTACCTGTTAAAATTTTGAAACAGGTGTAACAGGGAATTGCAGGAGGAATTGTTTTGTCCTCCCCCCCCCCCCCAACCTTACTACATATAGTAAATTAAATCTTGCCTGCCATCATTTAAATCGCAAAACTGAGGGAGGACCTTTAGCATATCTACAACAAGGCTGTGGAACCAACTATCCATTAACCTAAAAAAAAGGTGACAACAATTGCTTCTTTCAGAAAGGCCTTCCACCGACATTTTCTAGCAAGCTATGATGAAGTAGAACATTTCAGTCCAAATGCAATTTAACCTGACTCAAGCAGCATATTTTATTTTATCTAGTTTTTAGCTTTTATATTCTTTATAGAGACCTGTTGACCAGCTTTATAACCCTTGACTACATTTTAATTCTAATTATGGTACTTCATCAGTTGAATTACTGTTGTGTATTACCCTCAAATAAAGTTATTATTATAACTATTATTTTTATCAACCTGTAAAAATTTCCAAATTTCTCAAGCATAAGACAGTTAACTGAAGACATATACATGTATGCTTCATTTTGGTTTAAAAAAATGTGAATTGCAAAATCAACTTGTCATATACAAATACTTAAACTGGGCCACCTGTGACAAAACTGAACAAAATTCACAAACCTGGGTTGCGGGTTCAGATAATATGTCACTTCCACAGTCACTGGCACTGTCACTTTCACTGACGCTTCGTAGGAACTCACAGTCTGAACCATAACTTTGAGCTAGGTTCACTGGAAAGCTTGAAGGTGAAGGAAGAATGTCTACCAATGTTAAACCATTTGATGTGAAGCAACCTCTTGTCCTGTGCCAAAAAAACAACCACTCACTACAGGCACTGTGTAAATCTTATTTCAAAGTATTAATTAAAAATACAAATGTAATGCACTTCTATGTTCTATTTTCTTAAAAACCTATTACCCTGCAGAACTGACTAACACATGCCTTTTATATCCTTGCATCTTCAGTACATTATTCAGGAAAATGCCAAAGGGAATGGGAAAACTCATCAATAAGAGGATTTTATCTTGAATAAGACAGGAAACTATCTTGTTGATTGATACACAATCAAATAATTATGGCAACTGCTGGAAAGAATGCATGAGTCAGATGATTGAAGGGACAAAAGATTGTCAGATTTTTAAATGAACTCCTTCACATTCATTAACTGGAAAAACTAAGCCCAGCACTAATTTTAAATAATCAAGGGCTGCACAGCTGTGTGAACCTGCACAATTTTACATCAATTACTAACAAAAGTTTTACTAATTAATAAACTTTGATGAGACATACCGAAGAACTTCCAGGTTCATTTGAAGCTTCTTTCTTGCTCCTGTTGTTAAGCCAAGTTTTTCAAAATCTTTATCAGAAAATTGCAACATCTACAAAAGGAACATAGTGTCAGCTAAACACCATATTAATTACTTCAACAACAATTTTTTCAGTTAGTAAGCATAAAATGTTTGGCCCTGCTTAAAATTTTGTTATGAAAATATCAATGTAGTGAAATACTTGAAACTTTTCAAAACAATTTAAGCTACAATTCACCTCATTAAAGGTCTTTCCTTTAAACACTTCCGAGTATTTGTGAAGTCTCAAATTCCTGAGCCAATCACAAACATTCACACCCCGGCTGTGTTGCCTCAAAGTCCAGTTTATGTTTCCAGAACAAGATCGTTGTGAAAGTGATGGTGAGTTGGCAGGAGACATGACAGGTGAAGTGATTGGAGATGGAGAAGGTGAAGGATAAGATGCAATGGGTGAAGATGGTAGAGTTATTTGCAGCGATGTTAAGGATGGAGGCAGTGAATAACCATTAGTATTTAACATGTGTAACATACTGTTACTTGGCTGAACAGCAGAATGAAATGGCTGTTTTACAGGCAGAGATACCTGTGTGGATGTCAAAAGAGATCCTAAACAAAGAGAATAGAGAAAACACCATCACATTAGGTACACTTGGATGTTGTTAACTGGATCAGCAATAATGACATATCATTAATGAATCTGAACATTAAAAAAAAAAGTATCCCCACAGTCAATTGAACCCTAAAATCCATTCAGTTTCCCTGACACTTCACCAGCTAGATCCCATGCCCCACATTTTCAAGCCCAACACAGTTCTCATTAGATCATAACCACCACTTCATTCCTTTGCAGGAGAAATAACCCTCTTCAATTTTCTTCCCACCACAGATGTGGCTTGATTCATATCTCAGCTGATGGTAATGACTAAAAAGTATCTGGGATTTAAATAAAATAATTAATTGGAGTAAGCCTAGATTTTTGTAATTTCATGTCACCTGTGACAATCATTTTGGTTACTTGTATCTGATAAACATTTTCACGAGTATCGTGGAATGAATCAAATGAGCCCATATGGATTGTGTATAGTTATTTACCTTTAAAACAGAGAGAGGAAAATTAAAATTGTTACCTGATGTTGACAAGGATGATGATGAAGGCAACAATGTTTGTATTGGCGCCATCTTAATAATTCCATTTTTGTGATGTTGGTCACTGGAAACAGATTTTTGACTTTCCTCCTTTTCCTTTGAGGTTTCTGAAATTGTTCACCACTGCATCACCAATCATAGTTCAACACATGACAATGCACTATTTTATCTTAACCCCTCATAACCCCTGAGAGTGATTAGCATCTGATTTCTCCTTACAATATCACTCCTGAATCACACATTAATGTCATGAGAATAAAGGAAATGATCACAACTAAAGAAACTCTTGATTGTTAGACAAATTCTCCTTGTCAGCATCTTAGTAAATGTACAGATATCAGTATGGAGAATATGAATACTGATGTAAGGGTGTAAAGAGTTAATAAAACTCTCATGATAATTAGTCCTTTCAGACATGAATTTTGATTACGTAACTTTTTAACTAAGAGTAAGGCTTAAAACAAGCACCAGTTGAGGTATATGTTTAAATAATAAAGAGCTTTGGTCCAATAATGTTGTAGTGTTGTGACAGTCACATATTAAAAAATCAGGCCTCCACAACTTACCACAAAGGATGGATTTAACCTCATTTCCATTTTCATCAATGTCAACATGTGATTCTCTCCCCACAATGCAAGTATCATTGTTCTTGGAAACATTCTCTGCAGAAAACTCGCTATTTGTTTTTTTCTTTATTTTTGTGCTTGTGACATCTGCACTCTTGACTTTATCTTTTCTACCAAGTGACTGTTCCCGCACAGCTTCAGCTATTTTATGAGGTGATTCAAACTCATTTTGCTTGTTTTTACAGTTGGATTGTTCTTCTGTTTTTGCTACACTCTTGTTCTTTTTGTTGTCTGATTTTCTCCTGATTCTTTTTTCACTTTGGAAAAATTTTACTACATGATCACAACCTCGAACAAACTCAGGAAGACTGCTAAACAACCTAAAGGATGAAAAGAATCAATGTTCTCTATAAGTTGAGAATAACTATAATTGTTGCTGCCAAAAATCATATTGACATCATTCATTATAAATTCGTATTTCTTCTTTCCAATCGTTTTTCATCAAGTTCTTTTTTTATTTTTCTTGTGCAACACTTTCATCAAAATTCTGTTTCTTTTTTTTTGCTTAATTTCTTTTTGTTCTGAAAATTTTTTGTGTGTGATTTTAATGGGTGAATCAGGCTTTTTCTGTCATAGTTGATAACTCAGAATATTAGTGGTTATAAATATATTACTAAAGATAAAAAACTAGACAAAACCTGGTATATTCTGAAATATCAGGGATGGGCAGTTTTTCTCCTTTAGGTTCTGGCTTGTTAAACATTCTGATTCTTCCTACAAAAAAATTTCAATCAATGATAAAGTAAAAGGAGCAAGAAAGTGAGGATGATGAGTATCATGATGTGATGCCATGTTTGAGAACTGAACTGACAAGACCACAGCAGTTGTAGGTAAATGCTCTGGTCACTGCATGATTCCTGTTCATCTCATAAAAACTTAATGAACACATCAACACATGTACTACTTGCATTTTTGTGCCCAGCATGTTGGCAGAATTGCAACAATGATTGTTTCCAAACATCAAACATCTGCTATATATTCATGCATATTTAAAGTAATGAAATAACACTTATCAATTACACTCTCATACTATTTTGAAAATTTAATAACTTAATAAAAAAAACTCTCACCAGGTAAAAAAGGGAGCTTCCAAGGATTGCCACTTGCATCAACTTTATTTGGATACATTTTGCGCAGCTTGGGATTTCAAAACAGAAATACACAATCAAATATGGGGATTTTTTTTGGTATGTCAAACCAAGATGAGCCTATCAAAACATATTAACACTTTAACTCCCATGAGTGACCAAGACAGAATTTCTCCTTACAATATCAATACAATATCAAGCAGAAAAGTGACGAGAATAGAGAAAAATATCAATTGGGGGATTATAAGTTGATCCAATACCAATTTCTCTAAACTAACATCACAAGAACTGTATCGCAGACAGTCAGGAGAATTATTAATGAGATCTTAGGAGTTAAAGGGTTAATGAAAAGTGTCTGCTTGTTAATGCCAATATCCCTAAAATTAGGTTGCTACGTGGTTCTTTGAGTAATAGACTTTGTGCACCAATTGTTTTTTGTTCACTACCCCGGCACCATATTTTGAAAAGGTACAAAATTCTGCAAGGAACTTCTTTAACCCTTTCACTCCCACATGTGACCAAGACAGAATTTCTCCGTACAATATCAATACAATATTGTAACAAGCCAGAACGGGCAATGTAGAGGAGAACACATACAAAACCAAGATGTCGGACCAACAAGATATATTTAATATAAGAAAAACAGATGTCGTCAGCAGACCACGAGGTCGTGACAGTGTCACGCAATATTGTTACAAATATCAAGCAGGGAGGTGATGAGAATAGAGAAGAATGTCAACCAAGGGATTATTAGTTGATCCAATACCAAATTCTCTTAACTAACATCATAAGAATTGTATGGCAGATAGTAAGGAGAATTACTAATTAGATCTTGGGAGTGAAAGGGTTAAGGCATAAAATGTGTGAAATCTCCTGGGCAGTGATACTAACATAAGATGAAGAGGAAGTACAAAGGCTACATGTCATAATAATAGTGGTGCAGAATTGTTCATATGTTCAAAGTTTCTTTTTCAAACCTGAAATTCACAAATGGTTTACCACTGATAAGGAAAGTAATCATGTAAAGAAAGTAACATGTCTGTTTTATTATATTGCATGTTTTAGCAACAGTAAAATGATCTCAAATTTCAAGCAAAGATGACAGAGTGCAGACACACATTCCTCAAAATATTTTTCTTCTAAAGGTTGTCACATTCTGTCAGAGAATTATTCATTTTTCGGGTTTCCAGGGAAAACTTGGTCAGCATTATGTAAAATGTCAATTTTTCTTCAAATGACAACAATTTACTAGAGAATTATAAAATATGGTATAAAAGTAACAGTGACCAGTAGTTTCATGAGCCTTGAGGGCATGTGTTCATGTTTATCTTCAAAATGTGACCTATAAATGCCCTGTTGTTGACAGCCAAAAGTAACACCACTTCACTCTGATGACAACCCTGGACAAAGTTTCTTAAACAAATTCCACCCTCTCAAGGTTTGAATAATTCTTATAAGTAGTCCAATAATTTTCCTATTACCAACTTTGAGTGGGCAAAGGGGAAAATATTTCAACAATCGGGACCACAATGTAATGTTAGTCTGAAATCAATCTGCTGTAAATATGTGTGACTTGCTTTCTCTCTTGGTTTAAATATTTTAAAAATCAATTGAACATAAATTTTCTAAAATTACTTTTTTGCACTATGACAATTAGGAAACAATGACAGCTTTCAAAAAATTTCACACTGTGAAAAAAATTTAGACCACAAGATAAATGTGGAAGTTGACTAAAAACTGTTCCCCCTCTCACAAAGGGCTGCCTCAGTAAACAAAACCTACGTTTTTGTAACTGAGATTACTAATGCTGCCTTAGCTCCACTTTTTCCCTATATAAATTCTGAGATTGGAGATCCCACCACAATCGACATGGAATTCCCAAGATTCATAGCAGTAAAATAAGCTTATAAAAATTTCCAAGTTAATTGGGTTGTCAAGCCTAAATGAAGAGACCCTTGGCATGGAAGATTTTAGCTCAACAAGTGCAATTGTCCTGGCTCTATGTCATGTGTCTGTAAGGGATTTCATCATATATCTGTACCTTGCACTGGAAGTCAAACATCTCCTCATATGTCCTGTGTATAGTTTCTGTTGTATTGTCTGACCAAGAAACCTACGAAGGACAAAGTTATTAGAAGACCCTTTGTATGCTGAGACTGCCCTGGTATTAACTACAGTATATCATTGAACAAATATTTACAAAAAAATTTCAGCCAATATGATTAAGAAATAAAACTTTTCAAAAGCTAATTGGTTTTTGTCATGCCATTTTCAACTCTAATACCATTTTTAAAAATTGTACATTTTAAATGGATTGACTCTGCATCAAGTTGTCACCTATTACCTTTTAAATATGTTTGGGCAATGTCATGCAATTACTTTCAGTGTTAATAGAAGTCAATAAATATTAGTTTCAATGGTCTTCACAGTTAGTTCATCTTGAAAACAAGTAGACCTTAAATCCTCTCTTGGAACCTTTTAAACCCCAAGAGTGACTAGTATCAAATTTCTCCCTACAGTACCACCCCTAAATCACATGTTAAGGTGATGAGAATAAAAGAATGACCCCAAGAGTGACTAGTATCAAATTTCTCCCTACAGTACCACCCCTAAATCACATGTTAAGGTTATGAGAATAAAAGAATGACCCCAAGAGTGACTAGTATCAAATTTCTCCCTACAGTACCACCCCTAAATCACATGTTAAGGTTATGAGAATAAGAGTGACCCCAAGAGTGACTAGTATCAAATTTCTCCCTACAGTACCACCCCTGAATCACATGTTAAGGTTATGAGAATAAAAGAGTGACCCCAAGAGTGACTAGTATCAAATTTCTCCCTACAGTACCACCCCTGAATCACATGTTAAGGTTATGAGAATAAAGGAAATGATCACCAACAAAAGAAGCTTTTGATTGGTAAACAAATTCTCCTTGTCAGCACCTTAGGATATGTATAAAGAGCAGTATGGAGAATATGTATATTGATTTTAGGGTGTAAAGGGTTAAGTGTCTCTGTCATGAAGAGGTTAATCTTCTCAACCCATTTATACTTAGTCCCCTTTAGCATTTTTCCATCTTCCTATGATTACATTTATGGATTTCTTTCAATTTGATGACATCTTTATTGCACAATTAAAGTAGAATATTAATCAACAACACATCAAAAGAGGTTTCTAATGTATAATCCAATGATTACTTAAATAAGTTCTTCTACAATTTTTCTTATAAGAAGTTACACAGCTTCACATCTCAGCTGAAATCTGTACACCACTAGTGCCTAAGTAATTATTGATTGTTGAACCTTCTTTTTTAACAAAACCCTATATCCACAACTTTTGTCATTAATTACCTGTAAGACATAACAATGATCGTCACGCTTTCTTGGATCATGTTTTGATCTTTTTTCCCTCTTTTTCTCCACAGCTTGCACACCTTGCACTTTAATCTCTTTCACAAAGACTGGAAGTTCTGAGAAAGAAAACAACAACACTGAAATCATGTTTGCTAAGGGAATTAATTCATTAAAAGGAAATATTTTCTGAAATAAAGCCTCAACAGTAATTCAACAAGTACCTAAACAAATTGTGTTGATGATAACAACAAGAAATATTTTGTAATAAAGGAAAATCCTGCATAAAAATTGGACTACCTAAGTATAATTTTTGTCAGAATGGTTCCTTGTGTTCCACTAAGATGGTTCCCATGCATTCTTTCTTTATTTTGGATGGACAACTGTTTCAAATACAAAGAGTTTGCAAAAGTAATGGAATTATTGTATTTTGAACAATATTCAAAAGAATTTTTCCCTTCACAGGAAAATAGTGGAAACAAGTAACTAATTCAAATGATAATTTTTAAATGAACTGTTGATTTTTGACTAGTCAATTGTTATTCTCTCCCAGTAGGAATTCCATCTGTCAACATCAAGACATTTCAAATAAATTGGCCTCGTATTTCATTAGCTATTTATCTACTTGTTATTAAGTTCTTTGTTTTTCTCCCAAGCACTCCATTGCTATCAAACTAAAGATCAAGTAAGTTATTACTGAAAGACAGGTGTTAGATAACGTAGACCACACACACTGCCTTTCTTTTTAACATCTTAAGAAAATCTCTCATACAAAAATGTTTTCACAATATACGCTAGGACACTGCAACCTCTGATCAAACATTGTTAAGAATAAAATAACATGAAAATTATATTTACATTCATCACACTAATATGACTGTGAAAAAAAAAATGGGACCCATCAAATGACAATAATAATAGCTTTGACAGAAACTATCCATCATGAATTTCCTAATTTCAAGTTCTGTACCAACAGTGTTTCTGCTTTATCTTTTTACAGGATGCAAATTATGAAATCCACTGTTTGATGACAACTTTCTACAGAAGCTTGACAACAGTCCTGTATGATTCAATGGATAAGTTAAGAAATATTTTTAAGAACTTTATAACTACACTGGTTAATCTCTGGCTCTGGGACATCCAGATAAGTCTGATTATTTTCAACAAAATGAAATCAAAGGTGACATGTTGTTAATGAAAACAACGGCAGTTGTCATATGGCAATCGTCATACCTTGATCATATCCCAGACAAGACTTCTGTACTAAATATCATTGCAGATTTCTGCTTCACCAAAAAACTATACTGATCCATCTTTCCTTTGCAACATCCATTCACAAAGTTCTCTATATCTAACCCAGTAATACCATGTGATTTTATGTCACCAAAAGGTTGTGCAGGGAATGTTTGAAACCATATGAGAGTCCGTGACGGAAACATCATGACATCATACGGTTAGTGTCGATTTCAGTTAAAAATAATCTGTAGCGTACTCACTAAGTAGAAAGCTGACTAACATATGTTACAAAATAGACTTCCCTACAGACTTCCTGCTGTTTGAATCCCTGAACAAGGGCATCATTAACTTCAGCTTAGTGGCAAAAGATACGTTACTTTTGGTTAAGTGAGAGGGTAAAATTATGTAGTAATGAAGGTCATGACATTCCTTTATGATTAAAAGTGGTGATAATCAATGGTAAAACACAGAGGGATGAGCTGTGCTCTATTGGTAAGAAACCAAAGATTGATTTTACCCAAACTAAAAAGCTCTTTCAACATTAATGCAAGAGTTGGGAAAAAATTTAGATGACAAATAGAGCACCAAAACAAAAAAATGTACGTGTCATGGAAGATGAGAGATTTTTTAATGATTCACAATGAATTCATAAGGTTCTTTGGATGAAGAATTCCTCACAACTTCCTCCGAACGCTAATATAATGACGAACACCAAACGGCTTTCATGAATTGAAATGTTATTGGATACAGAATAATTTTACTTCGTGTTTACCATTCTTTGAAAACACGAGCTTCTACGTATCGAATTATATGGCTTATCAAAGCATCTTTGTGTACCTTTTTGCTGAGAAATAAGCTTCGGCAGTTAATGGAAAGATCTCGAACGACCCCTGGAGCCGACCAGCTGAAATAAACCGATTCTTGTCTGAAAACCGTTCAACGGTTAAATGACAGAGGAAGGAAGAAAGTGTCACATGTCAAACTTAAAAAAGAAGACTATTATCGGCTGTTAATTTGCATATGTTTTGATTTTCGCCACGATCGTGATTAGAAAATAAAATCAACGTGAGAAATCACCAAATGATCACTTCGTCGTTATGATCAGAAATTAACAAAAAAAAAAAAAACTAGAACAGAAAGACGTCGAAATAAATTGGATTAACTTGGATGTAAATTTTTAGTAAACGTCGGATCGTCTTCAATTCAGCTAAGTAAATAATTACCTTTAAGAGTGTTATCCTTAGTCAGGGAAGAATCGCCGACATTTGCACTCTCAACCTTAAGGATTTCATTTACGGTGGCTTTCTCTTCCACAGATTCTTTCTTTTGTTTTTCTTCGAACAAAAGATCATCTCGAGCATCCTTCTTTGCTGAAGCATCTTGGTCACACGAAAAAGTCGAAGAACCACTGCTTGCTTCAGAGACAGTCTAACGACAAAAAATTAGGAAACAATCAAAATCTACCTATTACCTCAGGAGTAAATTGTAAAATAATGCTAAGGCCCGATGCTAATTATCTGGGGAGCCGGAAGGTATCTTAAAGATTTTCAAAACATGTAGCAAATGTAAGGTGACCTTTATGTGTGCAAATATCAATGTAAAAAATATTTTTAAAACGGTTAAAAATTCTGTAATAAAAATAGATTGAATTAAAAGTTAATTTTACCTCGCTTAAATCTGATGTATGATTTGCCGATTGTTTGAGCTGTTTTAATTTTGCAGACAAGGTGTGTTTTTGATGAAATGAGAACGCTGGGTGGTGAGCGGACATGGTGATCAATAGTGAGAGTTCAGTGAAGAATTCCTCTTCTCCCAGACTCGATGGCTGAAAGTCATTCAGAATTCCAAACAGCACCGAAGCTGCTTGGCGATTGCTTGAATGCAGCAACGCTAGTGAAACACACAACCTCCGACGGACATGAACATCGTATAAACATGTCAGGCAGCTCAGATCAAACGGATTGTTCGCCGTACTCTCGGGTTGTCGGAACGCCGGGTAATCTCTCTGGACCTGGGCTTCAATAAACGTGCCTAAAAATCGAATTTCCCACGGCAGGCAACAGTCTAATAAATTGCACATGAGGTCGATACGATCATCTCCATCGAGGCTTTTGAACCATGATATGACGCTTTCTTTCTGAATCATTGCACAAATGAGTGTTCCCAATATTGTGCCCTCCAACTCAGGAGCTGAAATGTTTATGCGATGGGTAAGTGAGCATCACTGAAAGAGTATTTCAACACTACCCCTGTCATTAGAATCAACTTAGCGGTCACTAGACCTCTGTGCTAATGGAATGGTGGGAACGATTAATCACCCTTCAGCCAAGAACCAATCACAGTCTGCGTTGTTAGGTACTAAGCCGCATTTCAACCAATCAAAATCTGCCTTTTGTCACCTGAGATCGTCAAAAATGCATTATGCGTCGCATTGTGCAACAAACAGGAGACCTATTGACAAAGTTCCTTAGGTCAAATCGAGCTAAAGGAGCGTTTGTATAAAACCACACCCTGACTGTGAGGCGAATTACATGAGATGATTTCCTTGTTTGGGAATCTTGTTGCGTAAGTCGCACAGTTGTTTAAGCTTGATTGTGTAGAATTCCGAGACATCCTCGTAAGAGAATCCCCACTAACGCAAAAGCGTCAATATCTGAAGCATCACTCCAGTAACCTTTGGCACCCGCTCAGCTGTTGTTCCGTTACGTTTGTCGTATTTATGCTTCTGTTACTAAAAACTGCTAGCAAAATCTGCGCATTACCTAAAAGCTGAAGGATTTGCACGAAAACTGGCAACTACAAGAGAAAGATGGAAAACATCTTGTCTAACTTTAAGCCTTTAACAGTTAGTAAAGAGGGCGTGATAGAACCAAGAGCGAAAAAAGCCTGGAGGCTTGGAGAGACGTGTTGTTTTGAAGATCGCCGAACACTTGGTCATTGACACGAATTCCGAATTATAACAGTTCTTAAGACTTGGTCATTTACACGAATTCCGAATTATAACAGTTCTTAAGATAAAATTGCTAGGAAGAAATTTCCTTGCGCCACAGTCGTATTTGTTCTTTCTCTTCTTCGTGATTCCCATGTTCCATGAATTAAATTTAAATGCAACACTGATCTCTCTTCGGCTAGATTGGGTTTTGAGGGGGAGTTGCCCTAACTGTTTATCATCGACCTCGCCGTATCTTGAGCTCTCAGGCATAACTTTCCTTCAGTTTATTTTGAAAATAAACCTCAACCATAAAAAACAAAGGTTTGAGGAGTCTTGATTCTATTATTCTAATTACATTCTGTAACAAGTGCCAATGTCAGAAGATGAACAAAACCATCAATATTGCTGGAATCCTAACGCAAACACATTCGGAAATAGCTTTTTGAATCTTTCCGCCAGAGCGGTAAATAGCATCGGAAGTTTTTTCACCGTGAAAACCCAAGAATTTGTCACTAAGAAACGACTCGACACGAAACACGAACTATGTGCTGAGACAACAAATTTCAAAATCTCGTGCATGATGATTGTGCTTAGAAGAAACTTGAACCAGACAGAAGAGTTAGAAGTATGATCTGAGGGCTCGCTCATCCTCAACCTGCACTTTAGCGCTCTGGCTCATCTGACGCTCTGTTCACAGTTTGCATGTCATTTCAAAATGTTCAGCAAAGCCTTGTTTACATAATACTTAACATTTTATTCGGTAAATTAGCTTAATTCACTGGACTAATTGAGCTGACGCAATGTAAACCGATTTAATAGTTTATAAACTGAGTTGTATATTAGTTACTCATTGAATTCCTTCACGGAGGCTTGTACAAATGAAAATTGTCATAAGAGTGCTAGCTATAGAGACGCCAACATCCATATCTTTGTAGAGTAATTTTACATAGTAGCCAGATGATCCGAAGCACTGATAAAGTTGCATCTTTTTTAGGTCATTCGTGGACAGTTATTGCACTGCAACATTCGCAAAAAAGCAATAGGTGGTGATGCTTTCAGCATTTCCAACTTGTTCAATTCATCCGACCAAAAAGGAACTCGCCTTTAAAGAACTTTGATCCTCCGTAGCGCAGTACTTCGCAGTTGGTTTTTCAGTCTTGTTACCTTATGTCATGCATTATTTTGCGGTTTTAAAATGACAACAATACGAGAATTCATCATTTGCATCCGATCGGATCAAACAACACATATTTTCATCGCATGAGGTTCACTTTTCGAAAACAACATATTTATCAAATACCACCTAAACAACAATGCCTTCATTACACAAAGAACTGGTTTTTTTCGGGGGGCATTCTAGAAATGGATACCTAATCCTCTAGGAATTGTTTACCGAAACTATTTTTTTTTACAGTATTCAGTCCTATTTTTAACGAAAGTTCAATTTGATTTTTTAAAGAACTTAAGACGGATAGTTTAAAAGAAAGACGATGCATTACAACAAATTGTAATGAAATAACTTTAATTTTCATTTAACTTTAAGATTCTCTTTTTTCATGATAAGAAAAATTAATATTCTTTTGAAAATTCGTCTGATACAAACTATTTTTTAATTTGCAGCAGGAACAAAAAAAATGAAATCTTCAGGTTTTGTGGGCCACCGTTTAACAGTGTGATAAACGTAACATACACAGCAGTAGAACTCCATTCAAGTTTAGGGCTCTATGTGCTGGAATTCTGGAATTTTGTCAATTTAGACAACGAACCATTTAAATCGAGTAAAAAGTAGTCTGTTGTCTTTCAAAAATAACCTAATTCGCGCTGTTACGACCTTTGTGTTATCTGTATATCGCGTGATCCAATCCTTACATCACATGTTTTTTAATAATGACCATCCTCCTCCGTAATGAAAGAATGAATGTCTTACAAACACGCAACATCCAAGAATCCAATTCTCAGAGGTCAAAAGTTATGTTGCCGTCGCCTGTATCATTCACGTCATTGTCGTGGGAATGCGATTAGAACATTCGAGAGGCGATTTCCTAGTAGCATGAAAAAGTCATTTCATTTCCGATTTCTTAGTCGTCTCACTTTTTTTCTAATTCGCTAGATTCAGCTTATCGCAAGGCAGATAAAAAATTCAATATGCTGAAAGTGATAACAGACAATAATATTCATTTACCTGTCAGATAAAAGCAGTTAATCTTTATTACTCTTACTAAAAAATTCTTGATACTGAAATCTTGACACTTTGAAACTCCCATTAGAATTTCAATTGAGTAACACAGTAACGAAAATTAAAAAACCAAACCACAACCCTGATTTTTTTTAGCACTGTAAGGCTCTCTAATTCTGCTTGTTGTAAATTAGCACTAACGGTAAAATCTTCTCTCTAAGACAGAGAGGCGCTAAGTTGTAATTGGTTTTTCCAAAATTAGCAGCTTTGTCAACTTTTACTGAGGTAATCATCGAAAATTTATGATTACCAATAGGTAACTAGTCAACAAGAGCCACTGGATTATGATGCAGAGGAATTAGTAAAAGAGGAAGTTTCACTTGTTTATTTAGCGGTCTCAGTCAGCTGAAACAGGTCACGTCTTCTTTTATGATTTGATGGGAAAATGAGTTATTCCCACAGCGAGCACGAATGGTGAAACTCACTCACAGCAACAAAGGTTCATTTAGTATTTCGAGATCGTGGCTGTTCGTGTTAGAATAGCTTCCTTGGTGTGTTTTTTTCGAAGAAATATATACTCTGAACATTAAAAAAAAAAAATTTTTTAAATATAAAAAAAAAACGTGAAATTTTATCCCGATGAGATAATATTCAAGACAAAAGGCACCGCCAGTCTCGTGTGCAAATCACTCCATGCCGCTGAAGGCTGAAGCTTCGCTGGAGCTACGTTCGGTGTGAAGTTCCCTACTCGGCTTTTATCAGTTAAGAATAGGGAGCTTGTCTTACTAAAATGAGAAAGATCCATTCAATAAAGATATTCTCAACTATGTGACACCGAACTGTTAGTGTATAACTGATGGTCGATATTAACTTTGAAAGTTCGACGTTATGGCCGTTTTGAAAAAGTTTGAGTCTTATATCAAAGTTTTGAAATTGTGTACAAAGAAACAGACGGTGTTGTGAATGAAAGCGGGCTGAAACTCAAGTTTCAATGCCCACTGTTATTTTTGCCAGCGTCATTAACGATAATTTTTTTAAGTAACTTCAGCTCTAAGTAGTTTTAAACTGTTAAAGCACTCTTTGTTTGGGGGATTCCTCCACGTCGTTGTCATCACCATGGTGATGAACTGTTACGTAATCAACAACTCAAATCGTAAATAGAGTCAAAAGTGGGATAAACAAGACATTGAACACCAACATTGGAATTGCAATTCAAAGACATTCTCATAACCATAGATTCTTGATTATTACCAGCCTGCGGTACACAGTGGTCGTGTCAGCTCAGAGCTAGAGCCCTGATATACCTCTAGTACCGTGCGACAATCGCATGATCACTAATTCCTTACATTTCAATCAATCACTGCTGGTGGGTTTAAATCACGCAACGTGCATCTAGCTCACCTTCGTGGGTGGTCTCTGTTGACTAAACGTGATCAGGCAGAGATACTCCGCGGTTCACGGGGCATAGAGGACCTTGATTCAGCGGAGCTTTTTCTCCTTTTAAGTAAGGCTCTGTTATCACTTTCATTTCTTCGTGAAGTACACCTCCCTCCCAAAATAGAAATTGCAAAAGTTTTAGAATGAGAGTTATGTGGAACATTAAAATGGTTGACATAGGCAACAACCAGTCACAGAACGAGTAACATTCAACAATAGCATCGAGATATAGGCAGGGGTCGCACTGTGGCCTTATTTTTCTTATGTCGCGTCATAAGTTGTCCCATAAATATGTCGCGACATTTACACCACGGGAGTCATGGAGGTCGCACTTGCGCGACATAAATGATATTTGAAACCAGTCTGTCAACTCTTTATATTTCACGCGCGAAAAGAGCGCCAAATATAATTTTTAGACATGAGGCTGGTGCTAGTTTTATTAGCGACATTTCTCCAATCTCTGTTTAATTTGTTCAATGTACAAAACCTTATTGGTTTGTACGCATTGTACAACATTCGCCAACGGCAAATGTTGGCCCTTGCCGCTTTTAACCGACGTCGACGGATGTCAATTACTGGGTTGAAATTCGCCATGATGAAACGTTTGAAGAGAAAACCGGTGACTAAAATTTTAACCCGATAGCTGTAGCTAGCAGTGCACACGTGTTGCCTTTGCAGAATTGCAAAACTCCAATTTCTGCCCGTATTTCAGATTTGATTGACGTTGACGACAGAAGAAAAATAAAAAATTGTTATTTTAAGGCCATTAGACAAGATATGACCTGCTTTGAGGCAGGACATCGGCTTGTTTGATCTTTAGGTCCTTCGGACATAGCTATGTCTGGACGCGACAAAAGGGTCGCACTTGTCGCAAGCATGCTATGACAGATTCTATGTTCAATGTAAACACCAAAAGCACTAGTGCGACCCCTGCCATAGACAGTTTATTTTCAAAAAGAAAAGAAAACAAACCGAAAGTTAAATTTATTAACATGATACCCTATTAAAAACTAGCTATGTTTTTGGAGATTTGAGCCTCTCTCAGATACCCCTTGCCAACCCAAAAGGTATAATAATGGATGTTTCACGAGTTATCGCGTGGCTTTATCTTTCTACATACAGACAGTTTTGATTAAGGAAGGATTTTATCTTCACCTGTGGCTTAACCAACATCGTTAAGAGCTTCTTATATTTCGACAACAAAAACTGTTCATTTTTATATGATGGAGAGAAATTAAAGGTATTGACAGACAAATATGCTCTTTAATTTATGACACGAGTGAAGATCGAAGTAATCATTCACTTTATCAACATCGTGTTGAGAGTGTCAAAAACATTAAGTCCCTTAAACAAAGAGAGGCATTGAAGAAACCATTGACCTCCTGTAAAGATCGGTGAGATAAAACAGAGAAAGAGAGCGTCAGTTTGACCGACAATTTGTCGTAAATAGGATTACAAGTAAAACAACAAGGTAGATATACCAAATTGGATTATAAAAAGAAGTTTTCCTAATCAAGATTCAAAAAGTCTTCAAATTACGAGTTCTAATTTTATTCCAGAAACAATAACATAAAATATTTTCCTAAGTATCTTATAGAATAAGGCAATAAAAATATACGAGTGAGGTTAAGATGTAAGTTTTCATAAGATTGTATTCGAAAACCGCATAAGTGGAGGACGATGGGCAATAAACCAATGAGTTGTAAATTGATTTCGCGTTCCTTTGAAGTCTACTGTTGTACAACGAGTTCTTTTCTGCAATGCTATTTGCAATATCTGGTCTCACGACGGATTGCATTCCTTAGAGCTTTTTCAGTCAGCTTTTCCAGTCAGCTTTTCTAGATCGTCCGTTAAGCTTTTTCGAAAGGCAACGTTTGAGGTCTTTGAGACAGAAGGATGTCTAGGATGTCAACAGTAATCAAGTTGCGAAAGTAGAATAAGGATATTTATAGTAATAATACTAACAATAGAGCTTAGCGTCGAAATAAAAATTTTTAATACAACTCTTCAGTTTCTCGGTAGGCAGGTTGTAGAAGTTTCGTTGTCTTCAAACCTTCTTCCCGGCGTAAGGCTGGTTTTAAACAGAGCTTTTGTCTCCATCATGCATAGTGGGGCGGATTGGGAAAGTGAAACCTGCGGTGTTGTCCTGTTAACGTACGTGACTACAAGGCGACTCAGTTGATCGATAGTCATCAGACGGATGGTTTATCAGTGCCATCAATAGGCAGATGATCAGCCGATCAATTCAGTAGATCGCTGTCAGAGTTTATCACGCTAAATCTCCCTACAACTGCTTTATGTATGCTTCCGATATTCATTCTGTTCTTAAACTTTATACTGTAATGAAATTTGGAAGGTATCTGAATAAAAACGCCCTTATGTGATGAGATGAAAAGTGGTTGTTGTCTCCTGATATCACAGAGTGCTGTACTACTTTTGACACTCAAATCTTAATTTCCCAGATAAAAAGTTCCCCGAGCTTCCGGCGCGCGCGCGCGCGGTTTCTTTTTAAAAAGCTCTTTAAGTCGTCATCATGTTAGCTACGCAGTCACTGCAGAACTCTTTGACTTAAAATTTGAAAACAAAGTTTCTTCATTCAAAAATCGCTCTCGTTGCTAGAATGGGAAATTGTTTTAGTCTTGTGAAGTCAAAACCTAATTGTAAGAAGCTGACTTTCCTATTAAAATTATTTTTCTGACAAGGAGATGACTAAACTTGATGATACATGTTTTTGGATGTTTTAATTGTTTGCAGATAAGAAGGAACTCAAAGAATGGAAAAGAATGATGGAAAGACAACTTGCAGAAAAGGCAAGTGAACTGAAAGAGTCTTTTCTTTCGTTTTATAGAGCAGCCTTTTTTTACAATTGACCGTGTTATTTTTATGGAAGGGCAACTCGGCTAAGCTCGTGTAATGCAGTTTTCCGAATGCACAAAACGACTTCATGGGAAGATACAGCCACTGCGGGCAAGACAGTGATTATGATTTCCTCTTCTGTGCTTATAAAATTCAGCCTAAAGGCCTCCATTTCATACGTCTTGAATTTCATCTTGATGTTTTAGACCCGAAGGGTGTAATGATAAGTCAAATTTGCGCGTTGCCGGCAGAACAGTCAGGACAGGGAGAATTATTCCTTCGTCATGGTGAATCATTCGTTCTGACGAAGTATTCGCTGTGACGAAGGGCTAACGTTATAAAAATTAGCTTTGAAACACTTTACGGTGGCCAATATACATTATCAACTCAGTTGATAAAACCAAACATGATTATCTCGCATTTAGAACGTCAGCTTTTCCTTTGCCAGAGCGGTGGGAAACAAGATTTGTTGGAAAAACAATGCTCTGTGTCAAATACCAGCTTTATTTCAAGAGGTTAATTAGCTATAACCAACTTACTACATCGTTTCCTATTTTCTCAGTCGACTATAATGAAGATGTCTATTTGCAACTTTATTTCTTTTTGCAGAACAATGCAATAAGTAATCTGAATGAAGTTCTACGACAACAGAACAAACGTATCCAACATATCCATAACAACAACCAAGAACTATTAGACGCCATTGAACACATCATAAAACAGTTAAAGGTAAAGATCGTTCCTAAGGTTTTTCAAAACTTAACTTCAAAAATGATAAAATCAACCAACTGATTTCAATTTTAGGCTAAAAGTAATGAGGCTGAACAAGATGAGAAATTTGAGATCTCCGACAACCGCACCCGTGTACTACAGGTAATGACAATTCCTTTCTAGACTGCAGCTTGTTGACCACAACAACAACAACAATAACGATAACAATAACAACAACAGAAACAACAGCAACAACAACAAACACAACAAAAACAAACACACTGACGAATAACAACAAAAACAAGCACAACAAGAACAACAACAGCAGACACAATGATAACAACGAGAAACAGCGACAACAACGCTGAATAACAACAAACAAACAACAAACACAACAACAAATATCACTAAAAATACAACAGCAACAAAACGTTCACTTAGAAAGTGCAATGATTTCGTTTATAATTTTTTCATTCTTAAATCATTTTGAAAAGACTATCAAAGGATTTTCAATCGTTAACGAAGATTGCCGAACAAAAGCATACCGGAACTGTCTCTCAAAATTCACTCAGAAAACCGTTAATTATGAACACCTGAAAGGTCGAGGGCAGGCTCTTTGGCATAGCGCTGAATGAGAAAAAATTTCTTTTCGTTTTTATTTTTATTTTATTTTATGGTGGGATAGGTAATGAAGCTGCTCTGATTAGTCAAAAACCTTCAGCTCGTAATTAACTAAGTTAACGGAATGTTCGCGGTTGTTTTAACAAAATTCTGAATGCATTTCTTTTATGAAATTGAGTTAAACAAACCCCGCATAGTTTCAGGATAACTGTTTCACCAAAAAATATCAAGAGTACAATTTTAATTCACATATCATAATGTAGAGACCAGTCTTGTACCCTGTGGCGTTGCAAATTCAGAATAACCTCTTAAAAATGAAATGAATGATCATCATTTAAACAGAGCCGTGTTTCTGTTCTGACTTCGAATCTGAGAGAGGCAAGCCAGCGAATCGAGACGCTGGCATCAAATTTTGAAACGACCAAACATGAACAAGAGGATAGATCGATATTGATTTCCTCTGCGATGAGTGAATTTAAAGAATTGACTCAGAGAATTACAGATGTTGGTATAAACCTATCACAGCTGGAATTTAAAGTTCTTCAAAATGAGAAAAAGGTGAGGTAATCTGAGGATATCAAGTTTCCTTCATAGTGCTAAATCGTACGTATATGGTATATCAAAACATATTTCAAATTTGACAAACACTATAACAGAGTCGATCACAAAATCTGACAAAACATTAAGACTGACTAAGTTTTAATCAGAAAAAATTGAAAAACCTCCAGAGAAAAAAAATAACTAAAAATCTAAAGATAATTTGGCATCGTTAGTTGTGGAACATTTTGTATTGTATTGTTAAATGTATAAAAACAGCCAAGGTGTCTCATGGAACTTGTATATACGGACTCGCTTTATTTTGAGCACTTTACCTGGAGAAGCTCAACTGACATTTCATAGGTTTTTGCAACTTTTTCTTGAGACTGGAAAACGTTAGAGGCAAATATTTTCCAGTCCGGCGCTCTAACTCAGTCGCTAAGTACATATATACTCTTGACCTGTCAATCATAGAGTAGACTGTACAAATCTGAAAGTCTGAAAGTCAAACTAAACTAATTTTTCGGGAGTCAAACTTACATATGGATTTTCAGCTCGATACATTTCGTCAAAAATCAAATATTCCAGGTTAAAAAAAAGATAGGTTAAGCAGTCCTCCTTGAGTATGAGGACAGGAAAACAAACATACAAAAACGCTGTACTGATTTTGAAACTGCTGTATAAATCTGTCATTCATAAACCGTAACAGTATTGTCGGCAATAAAATGCTACTTGACCACTTTCTGTGCGAAAAAATAACCTGCATCATCACCCTCTTCTTTCAGATTAATCAGGGGATAAATGTTAAAAAGCGAACGATGCTTGAGTCCTTGTTACAGGAGATTAATGAACTTGAGGTAACACTGATTAAAGTGATTTAAGTGAAATTGAAATCTTGACATTTATCCTCAATATACAAGGGAGTTTAAAGTCATTCAGGTTTTTTAAACATTTAACTCAAGGCTCTACGACGCGTCTGTGATTTTTCTCCAAAGCTTGTGCTTCTCTTTCAAACAATCATGCCGTTTGTTAACTCTCGTTTTCCCTCGCTTTCAGTAGTTTGGTTGTTTTTACTATGAGCACTCATCGGTTTGTTGTGATATCTTAGTTTCTGGTTGATCGTTTCTTTTATTTCCCAATCGAAATGCACTCTCAGCAATATTCACGGCTCCCTTTCTCCACAGAGTACCCTTTTGTAGACCTGTTTTCGCCTAATTGTAGTTTCTCGGAATCCATCCATCCCAGTTTAACCCCAAGCGAAAAGAAACAATTCGTTACAAAACACTCTTTTCAGGATGAAAAGGATGGCCTGCTAAGATTTACTGAGGAGGCGCTTGGCATTGGAGATGAGGACAATAGAATGAAACTTTATGAGAAGATTAATGGCACTCTGGAGAAAGTACGGTAAGGTGCCGTGCTCTCAGTTTATGTTGGCTTGAAATGATTAAAATGAAGCTGGTGCTGAGCAGTATGTACATATTTTTTTATTTTTTTGAGTCGGAGGAACACGAGGTATGATTATGGGTGTTTTGAGAGGCCGTGGTGTAGCTGTGGTAACCTAATATGTCAAAAAGAAAATTTGGCTTTTTTTTCACGATTTCCAATGAATAAACGTTTCCTTCTTTTAAAAAAGGTGTTTCCATCGCTTTTTTTAATTTTCTTTTTAGATCTCTCAAATAGTGAAAAACTCATTTGAACTGTAGGATACTGGCACAAAATAAATATTGTAATCGTTATGTTTATTGCTATCATCATTATATAAACTACGATCCATCAGAGATTTGGTGCAAAAAAATCGATACTGTTTTGAACCCTCCCAAACAACGTTAACATTGACGTAGGTGCTTTAATCCTTTAACTCCCAAGATCTCATTATTAATTCTCCTTACTGTCTGTCATACAGTTCTTGTGATATTAGTTTGGAGAATTATGTATTGGATCAACTTATAATCCCCTGACTGATATTTTCTTTATTCTCGTCACTTGTCTGTTTGATATTATATTGATATTGTAGGGAGAAATTCTGTCTTGGTCACTCACGGGAGTTAAGGGTTAAAGTCTATCTACAGTGTATGTTGCACCGTAGATTGTCAATTATAAACGTCTTCTGAATAAAAGCCATTTTTATTCTTTTTCCTCTTATTTATCACTCTTCTTTGTTCTCTTTTTCAGTCGCTTTGAAGGCTCTCAGCAAATCGCAACATCCTTATGAAAAGCAACCACATCATTCTTTTTGATAACGATATGTCAACAATGTGTGCTTTGATTAATAAATATGGTAAAAATTAAATTTCAACTC
This sequence comes from Pocillopora damicornis, assembly GCF_964200805.1. NCBI lineage: Eukaryota > Metazoa > Cnidaria > Anthozoa > Scleractinia > Pocilloporidae > Pocillopora > Pocillopora damicornis. The sequence continues at coordinate 2,797,593 of NC_142672.1, forward strand.
TTTGCGCTGTTTGGGATTAACGGACGTGTTCTCAGCGAATAAGCATGCCGAAATTTTGCATGCGTAATATCAGATCAGTAATATTAGATAGGAAAAAATGTAATCTTAGTGTGTATTAATGGAGTCTGTCTTTCATTTACATCGGTTGGCTGGACTCATAACAATCTATAAATAGTTGTCTCGATAACTGTGTAAGCTCGAAGGAAAAAAACAGATGTCCCTTCTTTGCAGCTATCAAAATGTAAAGTATGGTTTGAGCCAACAAGTTAACTTCTGGGTGTAGTTTTTTTATGGCCTCTCCAGATTTTCTATAACGTTTTTCAGTGAAGTACAAACGATGGCCTCTTGAAGAGGAGGAGACAAAGCTTGGAAATAGACTCAAAGCGGTCACAATCTCGTCCTCTGAGACTGCAACTAACGGCGCCTAACCACAACAGTGCTCGAATTCAAAACATCAAAATAAACATTCCACTTTACTGCGACTTTCAGAAAAAGATGCTCTGAAAATCCTACAATCCAGTACTTAAATCGTAACCGTCATACAAAATTTAGAAATGACAAAACTCACCAGATTTTCTGTAACGTTTTGCAGTGAACCACAAACGATGGCTTCTTGAAGAGGAGGAGACAAAGCTTGGAAATAGACTCCAAGCGGTCACAATCTCGTCCTCTGAGACTGCAAATAACGGCGCCTAACCACAACAGTGTTCAAATTCAAAACATCAAAATAAACGTTCCACTTAACTGTGACTTTCAGAACGAGATGCCCTGAAAATCCGACAATCCAGTACTTAAATCGTAACCGTCATACAAAATTTATAAATGACGAAACTCACCAAGTCGTGGAATGGCCAGACCTTTTTGGGACCTAAATTAGTCAGGGCGGAAACTTTGAAGGAAACGTGAACTTTCCTTAATTAATGAAAAAAGTGTTTTAAGCCGTCTCGACAAGATTCCGAAGGGCCCCACACTCATAAGAACAATGGCGAAAACAATAGGTTACTTCCGAGGCAAATGGTTTGTTCAAGACTACACTGGGGTTGTCGTAATCTTTCCACCGTCTCCGACGGCACCTGACCTCAACTAGAGCGTAACATAGAAAAGTCGCGTTGTTTTTCCAAATAAAACGTGAATAATTCGCTGTCAGGGTTTTCGTTCACAGACCACTTAAATTTTGGGGAATTAATGTTGCTGTTTTGCAGAAAAAGGCTTGAAAACGTACAAGGTTGAAAACTCATGCGCTGGGCTACTGCTGTGCTCATTAAGTTCTTTGTCTCGTCAAGTTCTCGTTGCTTTCTCTGTTGTGGTTTGCCTCAAGTGCCTTTTGTCTCGCTACCATTCCCAGTTTCTTATTGCTGACCCGCCCGCATTTCTCAGTGTGTTCTTGTGAGTTGTTTGTCAACCCTCCGTTTGTTCACAGCATGGCGGGTCAGCAAAAAGAAATGGGGAGTGGAGGCGAGAAAAAAGCCGTGCCGAATGCAAGGTTCGGTAATTTGTTGTTGTATCGATGGTTAGTCTTAAATGTCAAAGATCTCATAAGGTAGTCTACCCATGGGAAAACAAAGTCCACATCGCAGTAACCGACAAGTAACAGCTATATGAAAATTATACAAAAAAATTAATACTAGCATTAAAACGAAAGTATCAAAAAATGCAAAAGAAAAAAACTACAACAACAACAACATTTTGCTGAGAGAGCTATCCAAACTTGAAACCTGGTCGGCTAAAAATGTACTGGGCAATGGGAACGCCTACCATTGTGGCATTTCAGCTCAAGAACGAAAACCATTGTCTTGATATTATCTACAGAAAATAACAGTCCAACCATTATTGTTGATAACATTTTGGTAATTTTATTGACCTTGAGACTGAAAAAGCTAAAAATTATCTATTAAAAAAAAAAAAAAAAAAAATTCAGCAGCAAGTCAAAATCAGGCTAAAACTCTTTAGAGCCCACACATTAAGAAAAACGATGTGTAAACGAGTTTACAGGGCGAGTTTTCAGCAAATGAAACAATAACAACCCTTTCCTTCTCTTTAATCAAAAACCGTAAAAAATAATTTCATTGTAACAAATTTTGGGCCAGGTAACAAAAAATATCTTTGTGCTTGCAAGCATGAAAGGTTTCAGTCAAAGAAATGCATATTGCAAACATAAATTATTAATCTGAGCTATCATTCAGAGGAAAGATAAATACTCTCTCTATGAAGATTTACTCTACTTTGTAATACCCTGTCAAGAAGCCCTGGAAAGTAACAAGCCCCCTGACCCCACCCCCCTCCTTACTACAAGCTTTGCAGTATTGATGTACAGTATGTTTATCACTACTGTTTACATATCTATTTTCTTTTTCCATTTTCCATTAGAAGTGAACTCATATTCATCATTTTTATAATCCATTAAGAACTCTTTTCTCCTTTTAGAAATAAACTTATAAAGATTCTCACAAGCTTCACTTGGGGGCTGCACCCCAGCAAGCTGTGCAAGGCATCTCATATAGTCCCACTGTTTCTCACCCAGAAAGTGAGCATATTTCTTCCTCAAACCGGAGGCAAGTTTTTCTTTGAACTCCTGTTCTTCTTCAGCATTCATTTCCTCTTCAGATGGCAATTTAGCCTTTCCACTCAAAACAGCTGCAATGAATTGAGCCTGAAAGCTGAACACTGGAAATGGGCAAATCCTCAGGCAGAGCCCAACAAATGACAACGTACGATACTTTGTACTGAAAACGTGTTTGTACAGAGGTGTGACCCTGTTATCACTCACTTCAACCCCACAGTCACTCTGAAGGAACGGGAATGAGAAGTTGTAACCAGTACAGAATAAAATAGCATCCACCTCTTTCTGTTCTCCATCATCAAAATGAACCACCCCATCAGATGATACACATGACATTGGTCTGCATTCCTCCACATTGTCTGGCAGTTTACAAGGAAGATGTCCTTTATGACTAAGATACACTCTTTCTGCCATCTTAGCAATTTCCAGGGAGATGTCTTGACCAGAAGATGAGGCACCAAGAACAACAACATGTTTTCCTTGGAAGGGATGAGGATCACGATAATCATGGCTGTGCATCACCAGTCCACCAAAATACTCCAGCCCAGGAATACTTGGTATAAGAGGATCAAAAAAATGCCTGGAACCAAACATGATATGGAAGTTGTTAGAGGATGATTGCAGAAGTATATGTCACAATTCATGCATCTTGAAAAGTTTATCCCCTTTCTCAAATATTTCATTTGTGATTTGTATTGATCTTCTCCCAGAGGACCTCATTAAAGTTTTATCCTTTTCCACAGGTCATTATATATTATAAGGCTTTTCATAACATAAAAAGTGTCTGTCACAAAAGTTAACATTGCCCTGGATTAATCTGTTCTAATGAGTATGAAAGGAATGTTACTGATGAGAGTTCAGCAAAAGGCAACTCAACACATGAACCATTAGATCCAAAGAACATCCAAAACATTCCAAATTCAAAAAATCAATTCTGACTTTAACATTTTTTAGTACATTATGATAACAGAAAAGTTTCCAGTCAAAAATGCCCTCAACTAGTTCAACCCCAGGCAGTTTTTTTTTTAGCTAAACATCAATCTAAGCCTCTTGTTTTTGGCTATGAAATAGTGAAGAAAAATTCCAGAAGGCTAAAAATCTTATATGCTATATCAAAAGAAGAAAGTACAAACCAGAAACCAGGTAAAACAGATCATGACAGGTGTCCAACCACTTTTGTTAAAGAAAATAACACATATTTAATTTAGTTATTCCATGTCTAAACTCTATAACTCTCAAGATCTCATAGCTTATTTTCCCCTCTAGCTGCTACAGATTTCCTTGTAAATTAGTTACAAGTACTTGGTGTTGGCTCAAGATAACAACTTCTACCTGACAAGTTTGAGTATTCTCCATACCTGTTTGATGGATAATGTAAGGACCTTATGGGGAGAAGATACATATTTATCATTTCTGGGAGTTAAAAAGGGTTAGGACATCATTGAACTTACCCAGAACACACCACCACAGCTTCAAATATGCAACTCTTGGATTCTTTAGTATTTGCATTTGTTATGACAACTTCCCACTGAGGATTGTGACTGTCTTCATTTGTGATTGGATGCACACTGGTAATGGTAGAGTCAAAACTTATATATTTGTATAAATTGAAATGACTGGCATAGTCTTCAAGGTATTTGAGAACTTGTTGATGACTAATGAAAGATCTCCATTCTGAGGGAAAAGGAAAATCAGGAAAGGCCATTACTTCTTTTGGGAGATTAGTCCTGAAAAACACAATTGAAATAAATAAATGAGCAGATTTAAATTAGCTATTTGTTTTCTGAATTTCTTGGTAAACTAACTTCTCAGTAAGACAAAAATATTGCATTTGTGGTTTGCTTAACTTAATGATTAATAAAGATGTGAATTCAGTCAAGTTATACATGCTATGGGCCTGAAAACAAGTAAAAGACAAGTTTCTCAGAACATAATAGATAATAAATCTCAAGCCTGGTTATAAATTAAAGGAAGGTGTTAATTTTTTTGTCTTGTGCGTGGAACAAAGAAAACAATTCTGAGACTTCATGAGGAATCAAACTTAAGAGCTTGGGATTCCACACTCTACTGCCCTACCACTGAGCCGGAGAGAACTCTATGGGGAGTTATGAGGTTAATATGACACATGTTCAGCACACAGCTGGTATCAGCTAAGTCAAAAGCAACAATGAGTAAACAAAATACAAAATGATATAAATTTAGAGCTTCGTCATCAAAATTAAAACAGATGTTATTCTCCTTGTCACAGGTGCTGGACAAAGAAAAATTCTAAGTCCCCAAAAAGAGGTGGAACCCAGACCCTTGGACTCCATGCTCTGATGCTCTGTGGCTCAGCTATGGTACCTGGTACAGTGCTTCTCAATCAAGTGTTGTAGAATGAATACCATAGAAATCACAAAAGATAATCAGAAGGAAGGAAATTTAAAGCCAATCTAAAGTACTGGAAATGCAAGGGACCAGACCACGAATGGTTTTAGTTTGGCAAAAGCAAAGTAAAGCAAAACAAAGCAGTCTTGGACTACTTTTGACACTTCATTGGAAACTACTGTAATATATAATGCTGATCACAATCAATCATGCAAGGTAATTTAGCAAACATAATCAGTAGCCTAAAGGAAAAGGAAGTAGGGGGGAGGTTTTTTGTTCAAGAGGGTACCCTTATTTTTCAAATTTTGGCTAACTGAAGGGTTGTTTTTTCAAGGAGGGATGCATTAACTTGAGAATTTAATTGTAGCTTTTCAATAGGCAAAATAAGTGTTGTGACGTATTTAACTTCCATACATTAGTTTCTAACAATCATTATTTTGTGCTGACTTTGAGAGCAAAAGAACTCTAGGATACTATGCAACAATCAATCTCCAGAATCTTCTAGCCTAAGGGACTATGAAAATTAAAACATCTCACTTGCATGCTGACTTTGAGAGCGAAAGAACTCTACACTCTGGGATACTACGCAACAATCAATCTTCAGAGCCTTCTACCGTAAGGAACTATGAAAATTAAAACATCTCACTTTCACCGGCCTATGTGTAATAAAACATATTCATAAGTTCAACATGAAAGAAAAATTAATTACTTTCTTACCTGAGGTTTCTGTACATACTAGAGTAAATGGGAAGACCGCGTTCGTCTGTACCAGTGTCTTCATTGAATACCCACGTTCCTCCCAAAGAAGAAGCTTGCTCGAACACAGACACGTCGAAAATATCCACCTGACTTATAAGATGACGAGCCATTGCCAGACCAGCGCCTCCAGCGCCAATAACACACACACGAAGTAGCTTCATCTCCGATGAAATTGGCCTTCAACCTTCGCGCAAAATTTCGCCGATAGCACACCCGTGAAATGAGGTAATGAAATTGCTGGGTTGAGCAACCGCTTCGAGATGATTACGCAATGACTACAACTGATCTACCGGCCATTTTGAAACTGGTTAGTGAGGGGTCTGGGAAAGAATTGCAAGGGAACGCTAAAGTCTTTGGACATTCGGCGCCTCGGCCCTGTTGTCTGAAGGCTGCTGATTAGCGCTAACCTAGGGTTAAATTTTAATCCGGGTTTATTTATTCATTTGATCATAAGCCTCTTTTAGAAAATTTCCTCTATTCTTTTTAGGGCAACTAATCAAAATTAAAGACAAAGTTTCAAAGTTTTCATACATGAAATAAGATTTCACACTAGCCCTAGGTTATCTTAAGTCAGCTCTGAACAACCCGCCCCTCTGATCTCTTGCCGAGAGTAAAGAAATGAGAAAACAGCAAGGAAAGGATGAGAGCGTTTTTGAGTTATTTTTATGTATTTTTTTTTATGTATTAAACCCCTGAAGAGTGAAGCGATTCACGAAACAGGCTTGTCGGGAAAATGAAGTTGCGTCCTTTTTTCCTCTTAAAAAAAAAAAAAAATATATATATATATATATATATATATATATATATATATATATATATATATGTATATATAAAGCTCAGTTATGCATGCATTCTGATTGGTTCTCACTTATGATCTATTAGAGGACAGACGTATTGCTGGTTTTCAGTGTCACGCCATTCAAAATAGATCAAAATAAAAAATAAAAACCGTTCAATCGATTTAGTCTAGAATCTGGAAATAGAAAGAAGCTAGATATGTAAAGACTCTCGCCAAGATTCAGGTCACAGCAATTTTTCTTACGGAAGATATGAGGAGAAACGTTTTTCCCAAATTTATAGAGATTTGTATGGAGCCGCCATGCTGGTGCCCACCTAGATGGGCACCAACATGGCGGCCGGAAACCAGCAGAAACATCTGTCACTGAGTTTTGCTACAAAAGCGTGAATTTATCTCTCTAAGAACTCATAAACGTAACAATAATACTTTATTCTAATACAAGAACTGTTCAGATAGCTGAATTTCCCTAAATAAGTCACCTTTTAAACCAACATAACAGCTCTCTCGCTCGTCATGTAAAGGCCACGTCACGCAAAAGCTTAGAAATTCAAGAGTAGTCTATCACTAAACCAAGAACCCATTTGGAGTGAAAATTTGTCTGAATATTAGTTTTTAGCTGCTCTAATACATCATGAAAGTAAAATCTCAGGAGGATCAATAGTTCTGAAGTCTGAAATTTAGTGACGTCACGTGAAAACCAGCAATAGATGATGTCATCATTAAAACTTTTTAAAATTCTTTATTTTAAAAAACAAATAGATTCCAAGTTGCCGTGCGTCTGTTCAGTTACAGATCACAGAAGACGTCAAAATGTGGTAAGACCATCAGTGACACACTCGGCCGCGCCTCGTGTGCCACTTTTTTGTTCTTACCACATTTTGACGTCATCTGCGATCTATTACTGAACAGACGCAGGAAGCAAGCCTGTTTCATGATTGCTCAGAGAGAGAGAGAGAGAGAGAGAGAGAGAGAGAGAGAGAGAGAGAGAGAGAGAGAGAGAGAGAGAGAGAGAGAGAGAGAGAGATTGATGGGCACTTTGGTAACGTAAAATAGGGCACTTTGGTACCTTCAGGGCACTTTCGTAATGTGGTGTAAGGCACTTTAGTAACTTTCGGGCCTTTTGGTAACGTGGTGTAGGGCACTTTAGTAACTTTCGGGCCTTTTAGCAACGTGGTGTAGGGCACTTCGGTAACTTTAGGGCAATTTGGTAACGTGAAATAGGGCACTTCTGTAACGTGATTATTATCAGACGAAATCTAAATTTTTCGACGTTACACAGGTTGTTTTGGTTTTCAAAATAGTGGATTGCCGTATGAAATTTTACAGGTGGATAAAGACATTCCATTTTCAACTAATTTAACCAAAAATTGCTGCAGAATATAGGAAAGATATCTGTTTACAAACAAGCCTTTTGTTATTTTAATGTACCAGCCACGTTTCAAGAGCTAACAAGCATCTGGTTAGCACGTTAACATCAATAGGTGACATCAGGGATACCTCTCTATTAATGTTAACAGTGGGATGCAACCACAAAACAGTTCTGACTCAATTCTTGTTGTTTTTTGCTCCAAAGTTGAGAATTTTAATCCCTGATCACAAAAACATTGGGAATTTTGATCCCTGATCCCAAAAACGTTCACAATTTTGATCCCTGATCCCAAAAACGTTCACAATTTTGATCCCTGATTCCACACAAGCACTGCTGATCCCGATCCCAAGTGTTATGATCCCAGATCCCGGGGCTGTGATCCCTGATCCCACCCCTAAGCCGTTGATCCCTGATCTCATATACCTTGTTACGACCCTGAATGGATAGCTTGTATAAATAGCTTGTATTAATTGCTTGTCTGTTTGATCATGGTGTCAGTCTGTTTCAGTTTCTGTTCCAGTTTCTACCCCTGCGGCCTCCTTCTATATTTTTCGCGCTTGCTTTCCTCTTTGCTCCTTCCTACTATAATGACTTATTTAAGGGGTGAAACTGCCCAGATTGGGCTGTTTTAGGAATTTTATTCTGATACTTACCCACGAGTTTCTAGGCTCCACCTCTTTCATAGAGTTCACATGGAATTCTTCCCCGGGAATGGAGCACTGACCAAAAGCCGGCCAGTAGGCCGGTTGTAGTATTGTTGACAATACCATGCAAATACGTTATAAATATGTATAGGCAGCTGAATGACATTTCGACAGCAGATAAATACCAGACAACATTAATCAGCATACTTTTGAGGAAATTGCCGTTTTATACCAATCCGTTGGTTTTTCACAGAGTATTGAACTCCATTTGTGCTGCTTTCAGTCCGATCGGAAAATAGCGGCTGCGAATCAAGCGTAACCTCTTATTACGCATTTTAGTACAACTGATAGACTGACCTTCATGTCAACCACCCCCACCCACCCCACTTGGGCATACCCCTATGAAGACTGTCATCAAATAAAAGAACAATGATTCACATGAGTTAAACGGGTTTTTTTTTATATAGAAACACAAATAACATGAATTGTTTTATTCGTTGGAAAGCCACCAGCAGAGTTATCAACAGTTTATGTGGCATACGTTGATCGTTACAAAAGTGCCCTAATCCTCGTTGCAAATATCCATCACTCCTTCTCGCCAACGGAAAAAACATTTGGTAAAGCAAGTGCTGTGGAATAAAAGCTTTTTTTTTCAATAAATAACTCGGACACATAACGTTTATTCAAGGGCTTTAGGTAATCATGAATTTGTTGTCATTCAAAATTAGTACAATGGGGCACTTACGTCACCCGGCAAAGTATCTTCCCTTCAAACTTCCAAAATTTCCCCGAAAAAAATGTTTCTTTAAGTTTTTTGGTGTGCCACAATTAGGCAAAATAATGTTGTTTTCATATAAACTGTTTTAAACCTCAATCGCTACAAGTTAGGTGAGAATTTGACTTTAGAGCAGCAAAGTTAAGTTTTAAAATGTTGAAAGGTTTCGAAGGGAGCTCTTGTCTATGACAAAACATACAATCTTACTAAATTTTTTTGGGCTGTGAATTGCTCCCAAAATATTTAGTTGTGGAAAGTGAGTGAATGCCCAAAATATGCTAAATGAGTCGGATATCTATCTTATCAATGGAAATTTGAGTTGAAATGCAATTAAAAAGTACTTTGCACGGAGTAGGGAAATTTCGTAACCTTTGAAACGTTTAAAAATTTGTAAAAAATTGTTTTTGATACGGTTGACGGCAAGATTCTAACAGAGTGTTGTAGATTCTACATAAAAGCGTTTGAACTACTCAGGACGATGTAATCATGTTATTTACGCAAGATATCCGAAAAGGAACTTGAAGTTACCAAAAATGCCCTATTTTCAATCTGCAGAGATAGAGAGAGAGAGAGAGAGAGAGGATATTATTCGGTAGCGAGAAGATATGAATTTTATGTTCCAAACTTAGTTATAGTTTAACCGGACATGAAAGGCAAGAACCATCTAGGATTATTAATAAATAACTTTATTTACAATGAAATGGTAATACAAGAGCGAGTACAAAATAAATATTATAATATAAACTAAAATTGTTTAGATAATACATTGTATCAATCATGTGGTCTTTAAATAAGGCGAGGTACACTAAACAGGTACTAAACATTTACAACTAAAATGTTGATTTTCATTGTGTCTTGAACCTAAATTTGTCTGTCACTTCCAGACGAACTGCTAAGTAAGCTACGAATTTGTCGGATTCCCCGACGGAACTGACCAGAGGCTCTCCGGAAACTATGCGACACTTTCCACCTAACTGTTTTGATAGACCCTTTCTTTCCCGGTCGTTTTCGGGGAATACTGCATCCGACATTGGGCGATGGAGTAGGACCAAGCTCATATAATGGAGGATTGTCCGGTGAGACCGACTGGAAAGTCGTTTCTTGAAGCTGCTTGTAGATTCGCTCATCGAGTTTCTTCAAGAAGCAGTCAGATGTGTTGGCACCAGTTTTAGCTTTAAAAGCTTTCACTCGTCGTGGGGCGTTCTTTTCTTTATTTTCTGGCCAGTCATGGTTCCCCCCACGATTAAACAGAATCGTGAGGCAGTTAATTCGTTCCCACATGATGGCTACATGTATGGGTGTTAAGCCTTCTGTAGAGGGAACATTAGGGTTACCACCATAGTCCAACAAGAGGCGGGTGAAACGGAGATTGAGAGGAGAGTCCAATCCCACTGCAACATGGAATGCACTTAATCCATTCACCAACAAATTGGGGTCGGCACCCCGCTTTAATAACGTCACAGCGCGTCTGTGGGGGAAAATCGCAAAGTAAGACTTATTACTATGAGGTAATTGAGACATGTTGGTATCTTACTGTAAGTAAAGACTTGGATAAAAAATTGATAAAGTTGTACTTACCTAATATTTTCGTTTTCTATTGCGCACTTTAGCTCGTGCGATAATCTCTCAGTGTCCACAACGTGACCTTCATCACCGCTAAAACAGAAAATCATGAGTGTAGTATCCAAGTGGTTGACAATGCAACACAAAACCAAAAAAAAAAAATTCACGACAACGATGAGACCTCTACATACAAACAAATACTCAGACCAAAAATTCACGCTGTGGTTGGATAATGTTAAACCTTTATAGTATTCGTCATTATAAACTCTATTATGGGGCGCTGAAATGGTAGAGCATACGTTGCTCTTTTTTACCTGTTCTTGTTGTATATTTCGACAACGTTTTTCGAAGATTGTTTCTTTTGGTAGTGAGGGGCGCTTTCTTTCGGCTTAGCGTACGAACGGTCTTCAGACGACACAGTGGTACACGAGTGTGATGTTGAAGGTGAAATTGAAGATGGCACTGACACTGAGACGGATGTTAGAGATGACTTCTTTGAAACTGATTTTGAACAGTCCCAGGCCGGGGAATCTTTTGTGCAGGGTTTCTTTTCATGAGTATTTTCCTTCGCTTTCCTTATCTGGAGGTAAAAAGGGAGTGCTTAACACTTAATTTGTGAAAAATTGGCAAGAAATACTTCGAAACTCAACCTCAGGTAATCTCTTCCACTTTGTTTGTATGCCAAACTGAGGTGCGCATCTATTGAAAAACATAAATAAAAAACTTTTTTTGTAAGGGCCCTAAGCGATGGCGCGAAGAGGCCTTGAAGAGCCGAATGATCCGCATGCGCCCCCCCCCCCCCAAGCCTTGCTTAAGTTGAATTTAACTTCTTTTTGAGAAAAAAAATATTATTGAAGGAAGTGGAGGCAACCTTCTTGTCACAGTTTAGTAAAGTTAGAGTCTTTATCAAAAATAGAAGATAAATGTGGTATGCACACGCGACATTGCAATATCTTCTGTTTATTTACCTTTCTTTCCACCTGTTTGAGATAGTCACATTGTTTACACCTACACTTGTTCATTTCCCATTCGTTGCAGGCTCCCTCAGGTCTGGCAGATGGCTTCGATGGATGGTCTTTCACTCCATATTTTAGAAAAATAATTAAACATTATCGCATATACAATCTCCCACTGCCATCAATTGAAAAGGTCACCTCTGAAAGCACTGCTGCTTTATACTGTATTTTTCCATCAATACTACGTTCCAGACACTTCAACTTTCTTGTAATGTTCCAAAATCTGAGGTTCTTATAGATTTGATAAGCCTTCTGGGAATACATTTTCATGTCGTGTAATGGGGATGTATTTATGGATGTGTAACCCTAGACCACGTTCATCTGCCAGTGTCTTACTTCAAAGCTTTCGTTTATATTTTTATTTCCATAACAATATTTTGTCCACCAATAAAACTTTTTCCACGTTTTAGGCATCATTCTTTTGCTTCGACATGTTTGCCTAAATTACAAATTTCGGTTTGTTGATTTTAAACCCGCTACCTTCTCACATGTACGATCTCACTGCCTGTAAATTTATATTCTTTATCTCGACTGTCTTGAACAAACTAACCTTTCATTCCCACAGACACCTTTCTTTTTGTCTTCAATCTTCTCCTGAAACAAAAAGTTTCAGCTTTCAGTCTGAAAGGTCTATGGTAAAAAAAGTTCGCCCCCTTCTTTACTAGTTCGCCCCAAATCTTTCAAATCGTTTTCTTACAGCAGAACATATTCTGCTGAAATCATTATCAGGGGGCGAACTCCCAAAGGTGAAGGGGCGAAATTGCTGAACAACCTTTTCATTTGACGACAAAGAAGTCTTTAGCAGTTTTGGTGATGTCAAATCACTATCATTCTCAGTGATTCCTTTCTCCACCGATTCAGTTACATGTTTACCCCTCAAACTCCTGGAAATCAGGAATGCAGTCACGAGGAGAGACACAGTGGTAACGGTGCATGTAAACGATAGTTTTTGCTATGCATTGTTGCATAGCACGTCACAAGAAAAACTTATATGTTTCGCCATGGTTTGATTCAAACTATGACTTCATTGGAAAGTAAAGTTTATAACTAATTGTAGTCTTACCTTTTAATCTGGTTTTTGGTTTCATTGTCGTCTGTGGATTCACTATGGAAGGCTAACAAGGAGAAACAAATCAATTATTAGATTTGTACTCGAACATCTATTTGTATCGAGTAAAAACATTTACTTTGACGTCGTTAGATATTTTCTGTTACCTCTGTAAGCGATCGGCTGTAGGATGTTTAGTTTCTCCGTTAGTTCTTCTCTAATCTCTTTTATACTTTTCTAATAATAAGAAAATATGAAAAAAACCAAAAGGATTCGAACATAATGTTTCTATTAAACCCAATAAGACATCCATTACTTTTACACCTATCTCCCGAGTTCTTGTTGGATCAATTTTACCAGATTTTGGGTGGGGTCGATGTTGATTCAACTTGTTAAAGGTTTTTCGGCGAGATTTGAAATACCTTTAAGTATTTAATGTTTAATTAAATGCTGGGACTCTGTCGACTTGCACAGTTTTAAAATACCGTGTAAGCCGACAGAATCCCAACATTTCTTTTGCTTTCATGATCGCAACCCTTTGCTTTGCAGTGTCATACAAATGTCGACCTCGTGGTTCTGAAAACTCTGACACCTCCAAAACACTTAAACCATCATTGTAATCAATAACGCATGAATCAAAGAAAAGGACGATAGTTCTTTTCAAAATGTTTGGAGGGTAGAACATTGCAGTATTGTACAACCTTTTCATTTGACGACAAAGAAGTCTTTAGCAGTTTTGGTGATGTCAAATCGCTATCATTCTCAGTGATTCCTTTCTCCACAGATTCGGTTACATGTTTATCCTTCAAACTCCTGAAAATCAGGAATGCAGTCATAAAGAGAGATACAGTGGTAACGGTGCATATAAACGTAAACAAACTTATCTCCAGTGGCGTACTGAATACAAAAGTTCGGGTTATGGCTTGGTGAATAACCTTGCAGTAGGCGATATCTGATTTTCCTTGCTGTGTCACTATTGCTTCTACGTATATTTTGAATAAAAACATTTCCTTTAATTCTAAGGCTTGAAAAGAAAAACTCTATTTCATTTAAGGGTAATTACCGAACGGAATTTGTTAAACTGATGACCAACGGCGTTTTCGCACTGAAATTACGAAAAGTTTATCGCTGTCGATCTGCGACAAAACTTTCTGGGAAGCTCAACATCTTTCACTGAGGTGTTTGTTTCTTAGCGTATTGGCAGAATATCCTCACAAACCAAACTTAAACTCATATCTAGTGTAGAGGAAGTTAAAATGGTTCATATATCCTGATTGCTAGCCCAATTAAGACTTGAGACCTATAATGATACAGTTTCTAATGAGATGTGTTATCAGAGTAAGATCTATTCTACTCACTCTTGGCTATAACTCGATGATGTGCTCAGCGGCGACACTGCAACACATTAACATGATAAACTAAGGATACTGTCAACTGTAGATAAATGTGCGTTCGATCGTTAACTATATCACTGAAAAGGACTGCTTATTATAAGGGTGTTCAAAATCTTCGATCTTCTGCTTTTCAAATCTGAGAGTTAATGTAAAAAGTTTCTAAAACAGAGTCCATTGCAGTGTATTGTAGATTCTTGCTTGGAGGCGAGTGGGTGTATTTGCATTTAGAGTGAGAATTCAAAATTGAATTAAACCAATAACTTACCCGTTCTTCTGCGATAAAACAGAATATATGCTTTAGCAAAAGATAGGTGATTTGGCAATTCCTAGGAAATAAATCGTAAAGCAGGAATAATTATTTAAATCTAGATCGTAAGCTTTTGTGTGGGTTAAATACAACACCACTTCGGTGTGAGGGTAAAAACTAGAGGTGCCTTTCACACAAGAATCTGTTGACCGCCGATCTAAAGCAACATGCAAGAGTTCAAAGGACAGTTCAGATTGACATTAATCACCTTGGTAACACAACTATCATCATATCGGTACCATACTCCATTATTGCTGGTGTAGGCCGTGTAATGTCCGCTGCTGTAACCTGTGGTTTAACAATATGTTACCTTTTAAGTACTCGCTGATCTAAGAATTGAGAAATTAAAACTCATGGTAAGTACGATTTACAGAAACTAGCGTGGAACTCCAGTGAAAAAGGCGTGCCTTTTAAAACATTTGGTATTCATAAATACTGCTATAGCTTGGGAGCAGGGAAAGCGCAGTCCTGAAAGCTATGGCTTTTCACTGAAGGCTGGATTACCGATCCTATGTGAGTCGAATGTTTTGTTAGTTCTTGTTTATGCGCCCAGGGTTTTTCCACGGGTTGTTAGGTTTTCCTTTCTCTCCAAACAGTAACACTCCTAATTCCGCTTTGACCCGGATACGGATGACGATAAGCCACTTAACTCTCAAAATATAGGCTAGCAGAGACCGGGTTTTGGTAAGTTAATTGATCCTGCCATTGTCTTTACAGTTGTTAGTTTTTGTTTACTTACTCCCTTCGTGGCAGACACATGCAATGAGATCGTAAATGAAGTCTCCTGCCCCATGTTTCTCTGCACTGTTGTGTTCTAGCTGAGTGTATTCGCCCATGTCTAGCTCATCCATAGGAAACGCAACAGGTGCTGTTATCTTTACGCCGCTCTGACTGTACCTGGTATGAAAAAATGCACGTTCAAACAGATTCGCAGAAAACTGGTAGTCATGAATTAAAGATTGATTGCAGTTTAAAAAACTGGTGGCGAAGGACTTTGTCCTGCGTTTAAATATAAAATATAATATAAGGACATTTTTTTGCCAACTAGTAGGATGAAGTTATTCGACTCCAATTTTATGTTAGTTTATTAGCTAATAAACTAACGTAAAATTAATTAAGTGTGTGGTCTACCGTAACCACTACCTGGTCAAGTCTCCATCTTGGTTTTGCTTAATTTTGGTCAAGTCTAGCCTAGTCTAGTGTAGTTTGATAATATCTATTCTCTTGTCCTATTCAAATCTGGTAATTCATAAATACATGTGGTCGAATATCTCCTTTAGTTTAGAGTAGCAACTGGTCTTATCATCATTATATCCTGGCTGGTTTCTTGTCTAGGCTTTCCTCTAGTCTTAGTCTTGTCCGCATATATTCTAGTCTGGTCTCCAGTCTTTGTCTCGTTTATCGCCTGCTTTACTTCGTAACATATATGTAGTCTAGCATCTGGTCTAGTCTAGTTGCTAGTCTACCAGAGTAGGTATGTTTATGGTCTACATATATAACTTTCGGCTAATATCGTTCCCAGTCGCATTCTAACCATGTTCAATCAAGTCATCTGGAAACCAAGGAACTGTAGCCCACAAAATGAATTGACTAAAGAACTGTCTATACTGCCCTTACACCGAACATACCTTGAAAAGGACACATGTCTCCATAATAAACAAATTGCATTTCAGTTAAATAACAATGAGATTCTAATATCTCAAACTATTCTACATCCATGTTCAATATAATGTGATTTATCATTAATGCACGCAGATTAAAACCGATGAAACTTCTCAGTTTTTGTTTTGTTCGTTTTCTTAAAGAGTAGTTTCAATGAGCTTTTTTTTTAAATAAAGTGACTGGATCTGGATTCTGAGACAGTATTCATAATTAGACGATACATTACTTGCCTTTTAAGATGGATAATAAGAATATCTGGCAGACGAACTAAACACAAACACTTGGAAGCATTTCTCTCCTCGTGACACTTTTGACAATACCACGTGTCTGGCAACTGCTCGCTTTAAACCAAAAGACAGCTGAGTTAACAGGAGGTACTGGGCTCGGTAGAGCAAAGCGCTATTAACAGTGATGGAGATTTTCCTCCATACTCATTTAAAAGTTACCCCAGGTTGACATGTGTGCCTGACGTCGAAAACATGACAATTTCGCAAATTCAGCTGGTACACATAAGGACGTTAAGCCCATTGATAACGCATATCCTTACTGCGCAGACTTGTCATTCATCACGGGCACACAACGACATAGTTAAACAATTGTACCAGTTTTACTCTATTACGAACAATGGATCCATTTCATTTATAGTAAAAGAACTTGACTTGTCTACCTTTGTACAAATGTCTTCAAGCAGTCCTGAAGTTGTACAAGATCTTCTGTATTGCGAGGCTTCCATATAGAGTCGTGCTCGACACAGCGGCCCATCTTATAAATTTAATTGTCAAAGAGTTTAATTCCAATATTTTTTATCGATAAATGTAAATATTTTATTTAGCTGTTATTAAGAATTCCTCATGTAAGACGGGTGTACTCTGAAACCGAATTTGGTTAATCATACGCATTCCTTCTACACATTATTTCCGCGCGTGAGTACCGCCGCGTCCGTAGACATGAACAAAATGACGACTTTCATGTATGGCCGGCACTCTCTCGTACGATAGCCTGTCAATTATTTTTGCAGACGAGCAAGGTGACTCTTTTTATTTATTGGTGGTATTTTTTTCTTAACAAGTACACGAAAAACGTATTTCAAGGAAGAGAAATTTTATTTTCTAATGAGTAAAAGGTCGACGTTTACGGCAAAGGGAAAAAATTGAACTTCTTGCTTTGCCGTCTGCTCACACCAGATTAAGATATCTACACCACCAGCGAACAAGAAATTTCAGTTGTTGGAGAATTGGGTGATATATGAGTTAAGTTTGGTTTGTAACGTTTGCCAATTGACAATTTTCTTCTTGCTCCATTTTAATTTTATTCCAGGCTTATGAACATCTTCACCGGCTGCTCATATTTTAGGTAGAATGACGAAATTTCTTACCCTCTCCGCCTCCCAGCGGCTGATGTCACCCAGTTGGACTGCTAAATTGTCACATGGCTGCAGAGTCAAGATCACGTCTTCACTGTTGACTTCGCAGCCTGTGCAGCCGGTGATTTTGGTACAGCGGGAACAGTGGAGTCCCTTTATTACGAAGAATAACAACAAGAACATTCCATCACGAATCTTGCCAATTGTTGAATCAAAACAGAATAAATTATAATTTTTTAATGAGGGGTGTCTTGAGATCTCCTACCGAAAGATTGGGTACACAGCCTCTTTTTATAGAAGACTATGAATCGATACGAAGACTGCGTGGTGTTTGAGTACTCAACCAGGCATTCCCATGTATAGCGTTAGAAGGTCTCTTCTCTTACTTGCTATCGCAGCCCCGCAGCCTTGCAGCCTTCCCACCCCTGACAAACTCACTGTTTTGCTTTTCTGAGCAAGACATTTTCCCCAAAGAGCCCATTTCAAAATGTAAAAGGTTACCAGCGAGCTGTCGGGGAAATCTGAAAGGACTAGGAATGCTCGGGGTAAAACGCGAAGGACTGGCATTCTATAAAATAAGAGTGTTTAAGATACTTCTAGTGGCCTCATGTTGAGAAAACCAGGATTAACTCCTGCTGGATGGACCGCTTGGCTGGGAAGTAGACATCTTACTTACCTGTTGGTCAACCAGGTGTAAAGTGAACGGGAGTGCAGTCACAGCGTCAGGTAACAGCTTTGATATGAAAGAATACACGTCTTTGCCAAGAATATTCTTGGGAAGGACGACTAAACTGGGATGTCCAAATAACCTTTTCGTCTAAAAAGACCCGAAAAAGTGTAATAATTGAAAATGAGATGAGCTATTAGATACGAGAGAAAAATGAGACCAGTTCTCGGTGAAAGATGCTGGTGTGAGAAGATTGGAAAAACCACATGACTCTAAATTTGAGGGCATCTTAACAACTAAGATTAATTTTAGGCTTAATACCTTTAGACTTCTATAATAGTTCTGACTACTGACCTTAGAATCCTCCTCAAATCTTCGCAAAACTATTGGAACCATAATCTTCCTGTGAGGTAATGCAAATAAAGCCTCTTTAATTTAAGTACAAACCGTTAGTTTGATTGCAAATAGACGATTTTCATGATAATGACAACAATAAACTTCTCATCTGCTTTGGATCTCTATATAGCTTACACTTGGTTCCTTCTTTTTGTATGATGTTTTTACATAAGCACTCAATTTTTGCCCGGCATGATCAAGTTACGTCCATACGTGTCATCAATAAGTGGAAGTGACTTTTTCGAAACTCTTGCCGACCTATTAACCCTTTCATCTCTGAAAGTGACGTGCATCTAATTTATTCACACAGTGGTGAAATGGTGGTCATAGAAAGAAGCTCTTGACTGATAAATGAATTCTCTTTTCAGTTTCATCTGAAATGCAAAAATGCAAACTGGAGAAAATGCAGAGTGGTGTCAGTGTGCAAAGGGTTTACCAACATAAATTGAAAGACAGGTTGATTGCTCCCTTTGAATGCTTTGATGAGCAGGGTGTTGTACTAGAAATTCGCTGAAAGTGCCATTGGCATTGATCAGTTGAAAGTTTTTCAATCATTTAGAAATTCTGCAGCTACTCACTGGAAAATGACCATTAAAGCAGTTATGAAATATTTAAACAATACCCTGATTTCTGAGTGATTCCGTGGGACTGTATGACTATCTCTGTCTCGCACCGCTGTTGAAATCGAATTTTATTATCAGTTATAATAGAGCAATTTTGGATCGGTTCTGTGTGAAGGCAACTTGTTACGACGTATTTTGGTACCTTTGATGATGAGGCAACGTGACGCAACAGTGTGCCATGATCGTAACCAAAACCGAGAGAATTCGTCAGAAATTGAGGGGCCAGCTTTTGGAATGACTCTTAAGTGATGGCTATCATAATATCATTATTTCACCAGGATTGAGGTCAAATTAAAACTAACAGTAACCTGGAAAATATGAGACTCTCTCGCATATGCTGACATTTTGATTTCGTAATACTCACCGGACAGGACAGTTGACACTCAAAAACTCCTCCAGCTGCATCCTGCATGTGAGTAAACATACATTTCTGGAATGATTTCTCATCATAAATAGAGTCAATTTGGCAGCCAGGCGCAAAGCAAAGTATTATTTGACATTCATAGAGTTTTAAGCGTCAGAGGATATATCGATGGTATTCACTGTGTTTTATTGCCATATACAGAATTTTTTCTCGAAAGGAAATAAAAAAGACGCCACGGACGAAGTGCATGGATAACTAAGCTATTTGCGAAAATGTTATTGTCGTATTACGACCTTTTACTAGAAATAGAAAGTTCCTCATTTACTAGAGGGTCTAATCCTCGATTATCATCCTTTGATTCAGGAATAAAGTAATAACTATCATTGGGAACTATGTAAAAGATGTTACTTACCTGAAGGCATTGGCGACAATACAGTCTTCCGCATTTATCATGTGAAACAAGTTGGTTATCTGCTCTCTCCTGCAGACAAATACAGCACGTGGAGCTCAAGCGATACATATTAGACAACGATACACGCTTTGCTGTTTGCACTGCCTGAGTGTCTGGGGTACTGGTATTGGGACTTGCCAGTCTATACTGGTGGAGTTTATCAATTGGAGATTTATCAGTGTGAAGCTGATCGAGTGCTGACATGAATTCTCCTGAGGCACTAGCAGCGTCAGGGGAGTAGAACATAGTTGATTCAAAAGCCTGAGTCGAGGATCGTCCCGAGGGATACGTCAGGGATGTCCTTCTTGACTGATTGCAATCTTCACGCAGCTGACCCTCGGTAAACAGTATAGATTCTCGCTGTGAATGACTGGAATCTTCAACAAGTAAAGACTCTGGAGCTTTTGAAGGGTTGAACATGTACAGCTTGCTTCGGCGATCAGTGAATAGTGTTAATTGCTTCTCATCGCTCTGCAATGAAGCAAAACCGATCCGCTTGCACACTGATTTAGTTATACCAGGCGCTGACTGAATGCATTTTAATCTTTGGAACGAGGGTAATTTATCCATCCTCAAATTGACACTGATCAGATATTAAATAATTTTAATTTTTGGTGGCTTCCCAAGAGCTTTTGCTCTAATGACGTACACCTCTTATTGGGCTGAAAAAGGAGCTTGCAATGGGCAATAGCCTCAGAGATCGATTTTCAGAAATTCAGTTCTCAGAAGAAATCGATCAAAATTGTAACCAGGCAGCGTTCTAAACCTCGAACATTCTAAACCCTAAAAGGCTTTCTGAAACAAATAGCACAAAAAGTATTGAAGGTTGATAAGGCGGTCAACAGAAATGTTTTTTTCTGTACCATTATTGAAACGATCTGACTGTTTCGCACCACAGACACCTCGATGTCTTCCAACTGTGGTTGTGCGTCTTCGGGTAGCAAGGAAACAAAATTGGCTTTTAGTTTAGATACAGTACTTGGTTTCGTCACGTGTACTTTGTACCTAGGCGAGACAGAAAAAAGAACAAACGAAATCGTCGAATGAAACGAGTGAAAATAGAGCAGAAGAGAATGATGACTCAAAACAAAAATATTCAAATGGCTATCACTATGCCTATCAACATGAAGTCTTTGAAAATTACCTAACTGCCCGTATTTTTCCATCACTTTCCTCCTTTAGAT
Organism: Pocillopora damicornis; assembly: GCF_964200805.1. Classification (NCBI taxonomy): domain Eukaryota; kingdom Metazoa; phylum Cnidaria; class Anthozoa; order Scleractinia; family Pocilloporidae; genus Pocillopora; species Pocillopora damicornis. Next base: position 2,818,904 of record NC_142672.1, read on the forward strand.
CACAGGAAACCCACGTCACAACTGTTTGTAGAATAATGTAATTTGCGATAATCGTAATTAGAATAAATTAATATTTTGCCGGCAGGTATGAGGGGACTGGAGGCGGGTGCGAGGTGCGAGGTGCGAGGAAAGTTATGGGATCACAGTTTGTAATTTGAGGTCATTTGTAGGGCGAGGCATTCTACAGTCAGCCTTCGACGTGTTAAGTTGTTAGGTTCCGTTTTCGTTTAAAATATTGTCATGTTCACATCAGGTTTACTTAGAGCTGTACTCGCATGGTTCCTTAAGTAACTGTTATCTACTTGTGAATGTCATCATACTCATAGGATACCCTAAACCTCCCAAGGTATCACTGCCTTGGTTGGGGGTACACTTTCCCCGTTTTCTCCACCTGCTGAAAAAAATGAGCGGTACGGTGGCCTGGCCGGCCAACGCACACTTTGTGTGCCCGGTTGAGTCGTGGAGGCAAAATAAAAAGGAAAGATAGTTATCTTAATCGTCGTCTCGGTTAAGTTTGAAATTGATACAAATCTTACTCTAAAAGAAGTGTTTAAATAGATGGCAAGCTAATAGTTTAATCATATGAGACTTACCAAAAGTGTTGTATGATTCACTTAGCAGTGGCACGGAGAGAAATGTAAATGGCTGATATTTGAATGATTTATGACTGCAGCTGCAACAAGTGATCTGAGGATAAAACGAATAAAGATTCTTCGTCTTCAAAGATCTTGCGACCAATAATGCTTCAAGAAGAGCACTTATATTAGTAGTAGTGAAAGTCTTGTTCTGACTGACTGAATATCTCAGCTGATATAACATATTTACACATCATTAGAGTACACCATCCCTCAAAATTGTGAGAATATCACCTCAAACGCAATTGTCTTGATACAACAGTAAACCAGCAATTAGTTTTACCTCGCTTTGCAGTTGTCCTTGAAAAGTATCAACGATAAGGGATTCATTACTCCTGGTGTATTCTCTGAAAAATATCAATAGAAACATAGAGTAGCCCTAAAGTATCCGATTGTCATTTGATGTTATTAAGGGGAAAACAGTCAAGACCGAGTAAACTGGTTAAAACAAAACAGATAAGAGCAGAAAAGTTAAGTTGATTTTCTAGTTCCTTTAAGCTCTAGGGTGGCCTTTATGTGTCCAAAGCTAAGTGAGCTGAGATTGCATTTACCTCCATCTCTGCTCCGCACAGTCATTTTTATCAAGCTGATATGGTGACGAGTTATTGGAACTGTAGGTAACACAGTTAAGTTCGTGATGAAGTCCATCCAGAAACAGCGCGAGAAATTCGTGACAGTCATGCTTACCGAAAGGAAACGAAAGAAGAACGAGACGGTGACGTATACTAAGAGATGATCTATATGTTTAACATTTCTGCGTTGCAGGGCTTACATGCGACGTCTATTTGTACAGCAGGCAGACTAAAGACGAAACGAAAAAAAGTCTTGAGGTAGATTTTTGTCGGCTTAAAGGGTTTACATGGGAATCTCACACTCTTCACGTGAGTTTCTCTCAGTATTAGTCATTAAATTCCGCATTTACTGACTTAACCTGAATCGCTGTCAAGAATTTTTTAGACGCGCAGGCTATCACTTGCTAATTATTCATGAATAGTGCGTGCTGTAACATGTGAGGCAAACCATGACTTCTATATGCCAGCTGATCCAGCTGGATGCTGATTTCTTGGAGTTGTGACCAGCTCCTCTTTTAAAGGGGACTACCTTGACATGGCGTGAATTGAATATGAAGAAATCATAATAGAGAGGAATACGAGTAGAATCACGCTGTAGCAAGATGTCTTTGTGTCAGCTTACCTGTCTGTGAGGTGTAAGTTGGTGACAGAAGTGTGTAGTGATTGCTGTGTACAGCTCTGTTGGATCACAATCCATGTAACAACCACTCCAGACTTTCGTCACCAGCTCACCTAAGACTTTGCATAATGATTGCTGCAAACAGATAACTTCTCGTTAAACACTTAATAAATTACTGTATTACACATTTTAAAATTGTCGGTCGATTCTATTTTTCACTTACTAGCACTAGATCATTCGATCAGTCCTCATCTTTTGCAAATACTTGGGAGAGAATACTTGAAAATCGTACATTTCAAGTGGGAATTAAAAATTGTTATTAGTAATAAATGGAAGATCAGGCTTTATGTTCACTACCTCTAAGTTTTATAAAAAATTGCCACTAACTTCCGAGTGAAATTTACATTTTCAGATCTTTACTTTTCACATTCCATAAGTGTGCAAAGATTACTATACAATATGTAAATATGCCGAAGGGAAGAAATATAACAAGAGTATGTAAAAATATCAGAAACAGCAAGTAATTTACGATCTTTCAACCGGTCCAAAAACATTATTGTTAATATTCGTCTCACCTTATCAACAATTTATTGAAATTTGCTAAAAAAATGAATGCTACTCAAGAGGAACGAGAATTTTTTCTTCAAATACTGGGTTTACTTTTATCTTCTTTTCTTATAAAACATTGTGTTGTTGCATAAGTAACTTCGAATTGTTTCCGATGTTTAAGAGTTGTTTAAAGCAAATCCTAACCTGACTTTTATTTGGTTTTTCCCCTTGCAAACTCTTGGGGTTCCTCTGAGACACAGTTTTGTGCCCACCACCTACAAACAAAAAAGAACATTCGTTATCTTTGCTTGAGATGACCCACCCTGTGGAAAAGGGATTAAACACGCATAAACTCGATAGTCATTACATGAGATGCCATGATAGACCTTGAAAGATTGTGCATTCCTGTATCTCCCATTGTTCACCTTTATCGCGTGAAAATATCTATATATCATACCTAAAAAGAATCTGCAGAATGGTGTCACACTGAAGAGGCACTGTAAGCCTGCATTCACAAAACACGTGTTGCCGAGATTCTGCAGTCCACATACACCAGCCACATGAACCTGAGGCTCTGCAACATGTATTCATGGAACAATAGACATCAATTCGACTTGGCGTATGCATCAGGGCTGGGTTATTTAAAGCTAAGTTAAGATAACCAAGGGTTAATGTAAAATCTGACCTCAGGTATGAAAGCTTTGAAAGAACATTCAGTATAATTCTTTTTTCCTACAATGTGATGCTTAGACGCTCCGAAAATAATAAAGAAAATTATCTGGAAAAGGCTTTTGAAGAAAGAGATAAAGAAACCCAGATTAAATCTTAACCCTGGGTTAGCGCTAATCAGCCTTCGAACAACTGGGCCCAGATCTCTAAATTGATCAAAGCTATAAAGTGCTCGATAGGCCTTACCTTTAAAACTATCGGCCGATCTTTCTGATAGTTTTTCCTCTGCGAGGGGTACACAATGCGTACTAAAAGAAAATAAAGATACGAACTCAAGAAGAGCAGAGGATTCTGAAAGGAACCTCCCCACTGACCCATGATCTACAATACATAAGATTGGTAACAGTTGTAATCACCGATAATAATTAGATAATTAGAATATTTATTACAATCATTATGAAATCGCTGGTGATTCTTGCAATCCGAGTGGCTCTCACTGGTGCGATTCTTTAACGAATCGCACCATTTTCGTTCTAAATCGCATCTCTTCCCAGCTAACGAGAAAACTGTACTATAACACAACAAACAATCAGACCTCTAGACTTGTTTAAGAAAAACTCAGAACTGGATTAATAAACTGTTTGTACACACTTGAAACTCTTGTATTTGAGCGACTGAAACTTGCGATTTTAAAATGGATGTAATGAAGTGGTAATTGAACTGTGTCGTGCAGTTTTGGCCTCCGGCAACAGGTTAAAGGAAAGCGACCGAACCGGAGAGCCATGACACGAAATAAAAGCAACTAAAAAGTAAAACAAAGTCGTATTTTTGCTTGTATATTATTGACTAGTAATCACATGATTGTTCTCGTGCAGTTTGGGCTAAATTAACGATTTTTAAATAAAATAAGTAGAGATTTTTCCAAAGATTTTTTTATTTTTGGGGGTTGTAAAAAGAAGCTGTGACATTTCTTATATTCGGATGCCATGCAGAGAAAAGATAGTAGTAAGATTCTTTAACCTGTTTTTCCTTCCTAAAAAAAAGTCCTCTGCGATGTCTAAAATTAACTGACTCTTAACTTGCAGCCACCAAAAGGCCACAAGTTTTTTAGCTGTAGATGTTTGATGTAACCCCTTTGAAGAAGGTCTTTAGCATTTTCAATGATATTGTTATTATGATAATGTGAGCAAAAACTTTTGCTTCGGTTTAGGAAGCGACGGGTATCTTTGGGACTGATCCCAACTAAGTGAATACCTCATTATACTAAATGCATTGCTTTTAAGTTGTACATTACAGAATATGCCAAAAGTCAACTGTATTTTCTTAACATGCATACGAACCCTTAAGCTTGAAAAGAGCTAAAAAAAAAAACTAACATTATGTCACATCCTGTGACTCAAAGTTTCGTTATGCACTACTAAACCACAATTTGCCAAGCCTTAATTCCAACACGCTTACAAGCTAAATAATAAAAGGCTCTATACTCACTAAAAGTTCCTGTTTGCTTGGAAGGGAAATGCGTAAACATAATTCAATTGATGAGCCCAAAAATAGGCTGTTACTGACGGCAAAAACAAAACCACTTCTGGTTTTTTGCGAAAGAACCTGGCAGCTGAATGGTGCCTTCCTATGTGACTGAGAGATGGTGCATGTGCCAAAATGTCATTGTCAAAAACTGAAATAACCTAAATTCCCTGAGCGAAAAAAAAGGGTTTTTGTGAACTCGATCACACTGTAGTTGTTTGACTGTACTTTTTATGGCATGGTATGAAAATTCATTTAGACTGGGTTTTCGTACACTTTCATCTTTCGTATTTGACCTTGGTCTGCATGTTAGTCGAGAACACTTTTGGTTCTGAACATAACATCCGAAAAGCAATACACAGTTTCGCTTTGTCATTTTCGTTTTCGGTTTTGTTGACAGAGAGCTAAATTGCATTTACAAGAACCCTTACGTCTCGTTGAAACTAAGCTCAAAGGTCGCGATTTAGAGTTACAAGATTATTTTTCATTGATAGAGTTTGAAAAATACCCTAGTAGGCGCGCATTCACCAAAACCCAACTTAATACTATCTGACAGGGTATCACAATGATCATATAAAGACAAGTATCAATGAATGATCGATGAAACTGTTACCCTGTATCTACCGGGACTTGTGCTGATTTCTTGATATAATTTGAAGGACTCAGAGGCGATATACTATCTTTATTTTCTTTTCCCTGTAAAAGAGAATACCCACCATAAAAGTAAATAACGATAAAATATCAATAAAAAGTCAAGTTTCAATGATAAGAGCATCGCAAATCTCGCTCTACGCAGATGAAATTGAATTTTTACGGATTTTTTATTACAATGTCGATTATCAATAGAATCCATTAAATAAAGCAGCCAGTTATGACCGTGACTTGACAAGATAACTAGTTATTACTTATTAGTTAATTAAAACATTATGCGTTTCTAAGCCGACAGTATTAACCAAGCCTTATTAACGACTGTCCGGGAATAGTCATAAATATCGAGATCGTTTTTGCGATATTAGCAGTAGCCCCTTAAAAACTACTGGGATTTGTGGAAGACTCGAGCGATGTTAGCAAAGTACAAGTCAAGTACCAGGCTGATATGATGGTTCATTATCAGATTTACTATAAAGCCAAAAAAGAGGACTCGACTAAGTGAGCGGAGTTTCTCTCTACAGAGCTTTTCGTGCTCTCGCGTCCTGTCAGTTCATGCACAATAGAACAGAGTTTTTAAATCGTTTTCTGAAGACACAACCTACCGTTGCTTGTTTGTCTTTTACTCCACAAGTTACAGCGGTTAAAACTTTATTGAGCTCATCTGTAATTTGAAATGTGATCAATTCATGACTTATTTTTCTTACTAACACTCGACAAATAATTTTATTTCTTCCTCTTACCTCTAATTTTGTTCATACTGCTTTCGTTGCTGTTATCTTTCTGGATATGCGTAAGCTTGTCTTTCGCATTTTGAGTTTCGTTGGGTTTTATTTGAGTTCTAAAGAGATCAAATTAAACAGAGTCGAAAGAAATTATCTTTTTTGCATTTTTAACGAACTCAATGTTTAGCTATGTCAAGAAAATGACATATTAATGAAAATGATGACGACTTGAATTGACTAGTTTACCTTGTAAAACTTAAATTGTAAATTTCTTAATCGTTGAATGTTGTCCTTCAGTAGTGTTTTAGACAATAAAACTGACAAAAGATCAAATGAGGCCTTAAAATACTGTAAAATTGATGTTAAAAAGTTAATAAATCAAAGCTTTCGCCGATCCACGGCGTCATTGTGGATCGGCGAGACTATCGGATTTTTAAAATATTTTAACATCAATTTTACAGTAGTTTAAGGCCACATTTGAACTTTGAAAACCGTGTCAGAGATCGCTAGCCTCAATTCATTTCTATGCTAAAGCTAACCTTTTGCAATTTCCAGCTCCATCTTTTCCACCAGTGAGGTTGCTGTTTTGTGCTGTGAGCTTTTGAACTCGGCTCTAACATTTAGAGAAAAATGATTTTGTGCAGTTGGCAAACTTTAAAACGAGAACAACAACAATAGAGATATAAGCTTGACTTAAGAGATGTACGTTTATTTGCTGTTTTACCTCAAGTAATCCTTTTTCCTTCTTCAGAGCTGCAATTATTTTCCACGCATCTGTTGCTAACCTGTCCTGAAAAGTAATTTATTTCCTGATATCAAAGCTATCATCAGTATGAAGCTTACATGTTCAATAAAAGCTCAAAGCAAACCTTTTCAAGCGCCTTCAACTGAGCGAGGAGGCGAGTTTGTTTTTCATTCAGCGCCTCTTGTTGAAACATTTCTATGAGAGAACTAGCTTGTTTCTGCCTCTCCACCCGTCCTTCAGTTACACCGGACTCAGGCTTACGATCTTTGTCTTGGAGCTGATTCTCAACGAATGTTTGGGGCTCTTTTTTGCGAAGACGATGTGAAAGAGATAAACAAGTAACAAACTTTGAAAGAACTATGAAAACTGAAACTAAACAACCGCAAACTAGAAAACTTACCTTTAGCAATGACAGGAAACTTGTCAGTCTTTCCACCATTCATTTTCTTTTGTGTATGGAGAGTTTCTTATTTTAAACGGCAATATAAAAGCAAACCGAGTACAGAGCAATTTTCAAACAGACGTTATGATGTTGTGGCGAACTCCATTGACGCGAACAGTCCACGAGATTTGTGACGTTGCATGCCACATTTTCCCGCGCGCTAAGTACTACCCTCGTTATCATAACGAGGGCCACGTAAGTGTTTCGCGAAAAATCTGGCCTCGATTGTCCGAAGGTCGTGTAACACTATCCACAAAACAAATCTCTATACAGTGGATAACGGTAAACGCTTTGCCATTACATATCCGCTGGGTACCTATTTATCCGTTGGATGGCTTTATCCACTCTTTATACAATTACGACTGGACCCCGGTATTTTTTTTTTTTGAAAAAGAGTTTAAGGTTTGATAGATCTAAAAAAGATTATTCTATATCAAAAACAGGAGACGAATGCCTTTCAGAAAACAATTATCAACCTGCAGTAGTGCACTGCAGACATTGCCAAAAGCAAGTGGTCCCGGGAAAATTGATGTCATGTTTACATTAAGTTTAATTTCCACGAGATTATCTCATCTAAATATAGACAAGCTGTTTTAGTGAAAGATTTGCCATCTCATTTACTCACTATGAGAATTTATCGTCAACTGCTAATCAGGAGAATATAGAAAGGTGAGGCCTTCACGGCAAATCTCTCTGAAGTGTCTGATGATTCATGGATTTCTTGACGGGAAATCAAGGTCACTGAAGCGGGCAACAGGTGCCGGTAAGGTAAGGTAAGGTTTCAAGGTTAATTTAATATTTGGGTTAATCATTGAACCCTGATTTTGTAGTTTAAAAAATGCGATAACGTTTTGTGGTACAGTATATTTTAGCGATAAAATCTTTTACGAAATCTTTTAATGCTTTTTAAACGCTCGATGATAATTTCGTTCGAAATAGCCAGTTTCCTAGAGCTTGTTTACGTTGATCAGTCGTATGTACTACGTTTTAAGTCGTGGCACACAAGCAGTTTTCGAAACAAACTGCCTTGATTCGAAAGATAACAACTCAGTTTACCGCAATTTTTCCGACACAAGGAAAGCCATAAATTTTCAAGTTTATCGTACAGGGATAAATATTCTCTCATGTCATGTAAATGTGGTGTAATTGATAGACGGGTAGTGAGTTCAAACAGCTTAAAACCGTTAAGAACAAGACCGTTACAATCTACCATTTTTCCTCGCTCACATATATCTTTGTCAGCAGTACCTAACATGTTGAAACAAAGATGTTCGACGAATAGACACTATGAACTTTTTAGTTTACTTCATGTAACATGCAACAAAAAAAAAAGAAGAAAACTGATCAAATGAAGGAGCCAAAAAATTATGTTCTTTCTGTTAGGTTCATATCATTGGTTTATGTATTTAACCTTTCTCCTGGTGACGGTCCAATTCCAGGTTTGTTTACTTAGAAAAACTGGCCAAAACAAAGAAAATTTTAAATCTCGCAGGCAAATTGATAATTCGACCGTAATTTGATGTGGACATTGGTGGTTCATTTTCTTGACAAAAATGATTAGTAAAATGTTATTTAGCTGGCCTAGTCAATAGTAGTTTAAAAATGAGTACTGAAATATCGTGAAAATGTTCGGTTACATTTTTGTTACTAACCCAGGACTCTGTGAAAATGGAGAGAGGAGTGGCCCCACCGGGTAATTTTCATGGATTCAGGTCTCACATTTACAAGAGAAAGTTTCCATTGACAGCTTATAATATTCTCACATTAGGGGGTCCTCTGTAAGAAGTGTTACATTTAGTCATGTTATAGCGATCTACATCTAAAACCGACACACTCATTTTGCTCTTAATAAAGAGTGTGAGGCGCAAAAATGCGGCAGTGTAGTACATTATAATCTAGCTGACTGTATACTGTTCTGAAGTATATATAAAACCGAACGAAATAGTCCTAATTCAGCCCAGATAGTTCACGACGGTACGATACAAGGGAACAACCAATTAAGTGGTGTAAGTTTGTTTTAATTTCAAATTAGTTCCGAAATTTTAGGTTGAGAATGCGAGCGGTTATTCCCATACAAATCCTCATATTTAGCCCATTGCGCAACATAAACATACAGTGTTTGCTTATTTAAGGAGGCTCATTTTGCGAGCGTGGGCTACCTGTGGCGAGAGGTCAGCCAGAGCCCCGTCAAACGTCTCCTCGACTTGTGTAAAATCTTCCCGCGGGCGGAGAAACGCGCGATCCGCAACATTAAGAATAAGGACCTACTCGCTCGCTATCCAAATAAATACACTTACTCCACCGTCAATAGCTTGTTTGTCAGTCACTTATTGAGACGTAGTATTTTTCTGTCGGTGAATCTCCGTTTTCTTTTATTTTCACAAGCAAAAACTCAGGCGTATGACAGATTGTATTAGTTTGAAACAGAATTTAGGATTTTTATGGGAAATCCCATCACGGCGTGGGGTGTTGCTTAAATGTCATTTTTTTCGGCCGCTGTGGCGCCATCCATGCATGCTGGCTTGGATTTGTGTAGTGTAGAAATTAAAAGCAGTTGTAGTTTTAAGTTTACGTAAAAAAAAAGAGAGGATAGGTTACTAAGGTAAACATCAATTCCAGACAAGGGGATCATTAATCACATAACGAACTTAGCGCTTCCCTGTAACCTTTGTGTATTTACTGCTGAAAAATCCCTAATAGCAGTGGTCTATGCTCGCGTTGACGCTCCTTTTCGAGACGAAGAATTGAGGAGGATTTTAACAGGCTACTTAGCACAGGACTTAAGTTCGTGATATTTCTATCCGAAGACAGGAAACAGTAGCGATAATACTTCATTGAGTGTGGCTGCTTTCGCCAGAAATAACAAGCCACAATCTTTAAAACAATGAATAGAGGTTTCTAGATGCCATTGTTCTCCAGGAGTTGAAGAGATTTGGCGGTTTTGCGGTTTGAGATCTACCGGAAGTGATTTAACAGAAAACCGATCAAATCACAGAGTGTGTGTTGTTGAATAGTTCGTGAACCAGACCTTCCTTTCCAGTTGCGATTTTGAGGTGGCGAACACGTTTCCGATCCTGTAGTTCATATCGGTCTTGGATGAATTTGTCTGTACAGTTTGGGAAGGACGCATCTTGTCAAAGTCTACTATTGTGCCAGTGGTATAGAAAAGAATTCCGTTAAGCAAGCTGCTGCGAGCAGACGAGGTGAGTCAGAGGCCACAAAGTTGTTGAATGAATAATTGTTTGAGAGCTAAGTGGTCACGCTTCCTGAAGTTCTTAGCGCTTGTCCTCAAGATTTAGACACGAAGTTGACAGTACAAATGAATAATGTCTCCTCATTTTTTTTTTTTGCATTATTCTTTCAATGTTTTCGGAAAGACTTTGGAACCCTATTATTCACAAATAGTCGTGAAATTTGATCCACGAGAGCCGCCCAAGACTAGCCAAACCTCGTGCTTATTGGGAAACCTCCTTTATCCGGTTCCCGCTTTCCTTTCCAAGTCCACAACAAAGACAATGGATATTATTATTTCAGGCTAGTGGCCGTAAAACGTCCTGAAGCATTGAACTATGCTAGAAGATTTATTTGTGCCTACTGTTAGAAAGAGTCTATTGATATAGCAGCAGCCACCTGCGACTTTCAAACGCATCTGAAATGTAATCTTGGTGGTATCTCTCAGCACCCTGTGTAATTGTGTCCGCTAACTATTCGCCGTTACACGGCGGCGCTATGCTTTGTATGTGCCTTGAAACCAACGAATGTCCCAATCGATAATATTATGAAATACATCACCCAATATTTAGCAAATGGAGCAGAATGGAGAGGAACAAAAAAAAAAATACTGAATAGCCGGGAACGAGTTTTGGATCTTAAGCATCTGAAATATTTCGGGAAAGGCTAATACAACAACAATAATCTTTATAACTGCTTAAGAGTTCTCAAAACACAATGTTGTAATGTGTTGCCAACACGTGACATTTCGATGTTATTCTTGAAGCACTTAAAAGGGTTAAGATCCGACAAACCAAGTATCCGGTGATGATGGCAAGAATTCGAAATTGTTCCGCAACAACTGGTGAAACATCATGTCCAAAATTTCTTTTCATTTAATCTTGTTAGCCATGATGAGTTGAATGCACCTCCCTCCAATCATCAATCAAAGAAATGGTGAAAAAAGAAATCAGATTAAGCGTTTTAATTTAGAGTAGCAAAGAGGAAATCCCCAAGGGATCTAAAAGCTAATTCTCATTTAAGAAAAAGACGATTTAAGATTTAAGAAGAGGACATAGCTGCACTCAAAATAATAATACTCGCTCAAAAGTAACAAGCGAAACGTTTCTAGAATCGAAATAAAAGAAATTATCTCTGTGGTTCAACCAGAGAGCGGTTGCGAATTGTCAGTCGAGCCCTCCTAACCGCATGCAGCAACATGGGATGCCCTGGGACTTGGCTTTGAGAACTGGCATAGTTTTATTATCAATTTATTAAACTACGTTTTGGCTTGCAAAGCGCTGGACTTAAGAACAGCGTTGTCCTTTTAGCAAGTCAAATATGAGTACCAATCTCGGCTTTCCCTTCATTTAAACATGTCATCAACTGAACCGTTTAGACCTTGGACGGTCACATTGTACAAAGGCGCTGTGGCCGCTGTCTTCATAAACCAGTAGGTGAGCGTAACTAGCGTCATTTGGGCGCAAAAAAAGGGTCAGTGTGAGCTCTTGCGAAATGGCGTTGTAGAGAAAAACAAATATCTAACACGCCAACAATTGCAGGATCTTTCTTGAAGGATAGTGTCAATTCGAAATAACTGTGCAAACTTTATTTTTGTGAAGAGAATAAAGTGTTTTAGGGAATAGTATGCTACTATTTCGCTCTAAGCTCGAGATAGTAATTTCTTTCAAGCATAAATCATTAATACGCTTTATTTGTTTATTATTTGTTTTTTATTATTTTTTAAAAGCAGGAGTGATGGAGAGTAAGTTACCAGCAACAAAATGGCGGACTCTCTGGCTAGCGATTCTTGTGTACTATGTTTACGGAGTGAATGAGGCCCACTGTGATATCCTGCCTGTGCGACCCATCCACCATAACAACACTGCATTACGTCAGGTACTGGAGGCGCTGACAGCCAAGTATCCTAACATCACACGGCTGTATTCCATTGGTAAATCCTACCAGGGCAAGAGCTTATGGGTAATCGAGATCACAAAGAATCCTGGGAAACATATGCCCGGCAAACCTGAGTTCAAGTACGTGGCAAATATGCATGGAAACGAGGTTGTGGGACGCGAGTTGCTTTTGCAGTTAGCTGACCATTTGTGTTCAAACTACGGGCACGACCAGAGGATAACGAAACTAATTGATACAACTCGAATACATCTGTTACCATCAATGAACCCTGATGGATGGGAGAGTTCTCATGTGGGCTGCACGGGGATTAAAGGTAGATTCAACGCAAACGGGGTGGATTTAAATAGAAATTTTCCAGACCCTTATGAAGGACAAACAAATGAACTGCAGCCGGAGACACAAGCTATTATGAACTGGATTCATCGGGAACCATTTGTTCTGTCAGCAAACTTACACGGTGGGACATTAGTTGCCAACTATCCATTTGACAACCTCCCAAGTGAGCTCAAGAGGTCCGCTACTAGAGTATACTACAGCTCCCCGGATGACGACATTTTTGTCAATATCGCCAAACTTTATTCTTATACACATCCCACAATGCACAACGGTAATCCTCTATGTCCGATCCAGAGAACAGAGAAGTTTCCTGACGGGATCACAAACGGTGCAGCTTGGTATCCAATTTCTGGAGGAATGCAGGACTACAATTATTATAAAACGTACGGTACTAAAGTAAGCACTAAGCAGCTTGTAAGCAGTCTACCTTAATCTTCATAAATAAGAGCTATACTTTTGGTATGGTCGAAGACCGAGGTTAAAATATACTCCAATTCCAAACTGAAGGCTTTCTGTTGCTGATCTAAGCGGTGTTTAGAGCGCTAATCAAATAGGAACCTTGTATATGGCCGATTTCGTCAACGACTTCTTCTGTAAGTTAAGCATAAGATCGCGAATTTGGAACTGGCTGGATTTGTATCCCTTTCCTTCTTTGCTCTACATTCATGTCCAATGTTTAACTTCTCTCTTTACAAGATATTCCAGGATGTTGTTTGCTTACATCGTGAGCCCGAGACAACCTGTAATGACATTGATAACTCGAAAACGGCAAACTGTCGTGTGAATTTGCTTCTAATCAAAACAATGACACAGTGTCCTTATTTTGCGTTCAGTTGAGGATAATCAAGCTATCATGGTAATTCACCATTATTATTACCCTTTTTTTACAGAAACTGTTTCGAGATCACTCTGGAACTTGGTTGCTGTAAGTACCCCCCGGCTCGTTACCTCTACTCCTACTGGCGCGCAAACCGAGAGGCCTTGCTCAAGTACATCGAATTGGTGCATAACACAGGAATAAGGGGCTTTGTTTTTGACGAGAAGGGCCGTCCGATTGAAGGCGCGAAAATCATCATCGAGAACCGCGCCAAAAAGGTAAAGACCTATAAGGATGGGGACTATTGGCGTTTATTAGTGCCTGGAAGTTACATCGTCCGAGTGGCTAAAAAAAAATACAAAAATTCAAGAAAGACAATCACGATTGATCCAGATGCCATCGCATATGCTAACTTCACTCTTGTAAGGAAGAGATCGAAGAATCTTAACAGGCGTCGACCAGTTACGAAGATGAATCCTGTGGCTCAGCCGTTCAAGTCACCCAATAACGTGTCTTTCCACAAGATTGTCACTCACAGGGATAAACTACGGCTATCAGCAAAGTCTCCAGGAAAGTCTGCTTCTACTGTGTCGCGTCTTTCCATCATGGCTAGTCTTGTTTGCTTTGTTTTAGTCGCTCTATTGAAATAACCTACGTTTTTCTTATTGTAACATTTCTGCATTACATTTCATTTTGTAAAATGGCCGTTGACTTGCAGTAAATTTCTTTTATTTTCAGAATTCATTTCTAAAATTTCGAATTGAATATCGAAACCAAAGCGGTAATCTATCGTTTTGCTGCTCTACGCCCCTTGACTAGGCGAAAAATATCTTGCCATTATCTCGTACTTTCCGATGCAGATAGAAAGCCAATTCCACACAGCGGTCAAAGGTCTATGGGTGTGCGATCGTTGTAATGACTAGGTAAAGTGCTTTCAGGCTGTCAAAACCAAATTGTCTCACACGAATTACGAACAACCACAAAAGCCAATAAGTTACTTGAATAAGATTGGTGTGCGAAAAGTCTCGAGTTTTCCTTTTCCATATTTTTGTTTCCTTTTACAGACTTACAGGACCGTTTCTATTTTATTTCGCTGACTTTGTGAGACAGCGGTTGTTTTTTATCTTTCCTTTAAAGGTTTTCGCGGGAATCGGCGCACGGCCAGTCAGAATTGATCCTCTAGCGCATGGCGGACCTTTGACCGCTGTGTTAACCAGCTCAGTTGCGTTTTCCCGCGTTTGAGGTCAAATATGAGTGTTTACTATGAGTTCTCGTTTACTCTTGAAATATTGACTTTTGTACTGGTCGGCCATTGTGATTATTTTGGTTTTGGCTATGATATTCAATTGAGAAATGCTCTTACATTTTCAAACTTTTTATTTTACTTTGTATAAAGGTCATTGACTCCCTAGTACTTTACAGAATATATCACGTCTTCTGTTTGTTTTAATTTGTAAAACTAAGTCGCATTTTTCACGCGAGTTTAACAATTGTTAAACTGAAGGTATGTGCAAATTTAAAGGCAGGTGACAAGAGGTCACACAGATTTAGTTGCTTTATTTCTTCTGATTTAATCACGACGAGGATTGGAACGATTAAAGAATATTCCCAAAGAAAAATTTGAAAGATTTCCTTAACGCAAGCAAGACATAGCTTCTTCTGAACAAGCTTTAATTTCTATATTTCTTTTTACTTGCATACGTTTTGTTCACGGATTTTAGGTTTATTGTTTATTTTATGCTTACATTGGACTGTATAATGTAACGAAACATTTATAATCGGTAATTTCGATAGTTTTAACCATGAAGAGGCAATATTTATCAACCCAGCTGGATAAATAAAAGAAAGTTTTAGTTACCTATTAGAAATTAAGAGTTTTCTCCAGACATCGAGACAAGAGCTGACGAACTGGACTTCGGATCTCCTGTTCCTTGGCCGGGTCAGCCCGTTATGCTCTTAGGCAGGACTCTTTATTGGCAAGGCCCCTCTTCAAACAGAACTGTATGTGATTAGCGGTTACTCACGCGGAATGGCAAGGTGACCGCTTAGCACAGGTTGGGCGCACAACAAAGGTTCCACAGAAGAGGGGTAGTATATGACAGAAAAAGATAAGATCAAAAACGCCATTTCATGCTATAATTTATCATTTAATGCACAAACGCTCGCTCAAAAATGTTAATAACATTAATTTTGTGTTAGAAACATGGATTAAATTTTACTTGAAAGATTATTCCTAGTTCTGTTCGGGTGGTTCTACTTTAAGTGACCGGTCAATAGAGGAGAAAATTAAAGTGATGAAGGGGAAACAAATTCGGGACTGTGGCAACCTATCGCTTAATACAGGGTGCCTGCTTTAACACAGGTCTGACCCTATCATCTCATTGAAGGGAGAGGCATTACTGGCAGGACACCGGTACAAGCTACAGCAATACTGGGTCGCTAGTTTCGTCACACCAAACCCTGAAATTCAAGGTACACTTATGGAGAAACCTCGAGTATTGTAATATCATTTCTTAACCCTCTACATCGTACGTTTCGGGTTTTGCTATACATGGAATAAGTCTAGATCCTACATTACTTGTAAAAACGACTTATTAGATGACACTTAACAAACTGGCCTTTTTAATCTTCTGTTGGTCTGGACATCTGGACAAGAAACTGAATATTGGAAGGGTATCAACACAACAATAACATCAAAAATAACAGCACACAAAAAAAAACTGTCACAGGATCGTGAAGCGTGCATAAGCCTTGGATGTTTTTGCAGATCAACAAAAGTAGACAGATATCTTCGACTACGAGGATGTAATTTTATTCAGCATTTCCATTTCAAGCATGTACACATATTTCACGAGGTTTGCTAAAAAATCTATTCTAATACCTGTTGTATGTGTGAGTGCAACTTGGGAGGGTTCCTTTGGGTACATGATATGCGGTTAGAGACGCACAACGGAACACATGCTCGAATTTTAAACATGAAGGAGAGAAAATAGATTACAAGCACTCTACTTCTTTCTCCGTCCAGATTTTTTCCTGACCTCGTTTGGATTCCGTCTATTCTGATAATCTTGAGCACCTTTCAAGTGATAACCGAGTTGCGAGGCGCGGCTTGTTACATCTTTCGCGGCGAATGGTGAGCTGCGCGCGATGTAATTAGGATCAAACACATTCATGTTATCTTTCTTCCGCGGGAGACGATGCTGACCACGGGGTTGGTCCTCAGTGAGGACTGGGTTGTTACTGTGGCGACCGCCTTGGGGCCGAGGGAGGGGGAACTGAAAAAAAATTATGAGAAAAAGGGAACAAGTCAAGTAAATTTTAGAAACACAGAAATCAATCTCTTTAGTTGCATAAAAGATGACGTTTTGCGAGAGTTTTTATGTTTCACAGGAACAAAGATCCACCGTTCGAGTTTGGGCAGGAAGCTGATGAATGCCATGTCATGTACATGCAGCAAAACAATAGCAAGAAAGATATTAATCACATAAACACCAGTGAAATACCAGGTGAACTTTCGCCCGAACACGTGATATGTTCATACGTGAAAATAACATCTTATCTTCACAAGTGAAAATAACACCGTTAGTTGCATAATAAATCGCGCCTTTCGCTAAAATAGTAAAATTATTATGTTTTTCATTGGTGTTTATAAAATAAACAGAATAATGCATGGCCGCTTGGACAAGCAAAATTTATCTTCAAGACCCGAAGAAAAATTTCAGCATGTTATATCCTTTAAGAAACACCATCACTTCTCTAACTTGTGGTAGACAGAAGACAGTTACAGAGTAACTGATGCACAGATGGACATTCAAGTGTGTCAAGACAGTAATATCAAAACCCGTTGAGTGTTAATGCTACAGTATACGGCGAGTGAAATGGAAATGGAAACATGGAACAGCTTGTTCACCGATACATGTACATGATTTGATTCTTACCTAAATTATACTAACATTAGAGGGGAGCTCGCCTGCTCGGGGAGGGGGAGATTAATGAGGGGGACTGGGACAAAAAAACTTACATACGATGGAGCTTTAAGCCGGGATCTTGATGTGTGCAAAATGATCTTCACGAAAATATAAGCAAATGTAGTTTAACTGATGTATACAACATTACGGAATGAGAATATCATAGAAGTCTACAACATATATTATAAGCCACCTACATACTTGACAAAGTCTGTGACAGTTAAAAGTTATGCTTATCAGAAACTACCTTTTTTCCTCTGATGTTAAACGGTTTCTTTCTGTTAGGCAGATGGTAATGGGTTATACCATCCTCATCAACACTAACAGACACCTTCACCAAAGTGCTATTACCACATGATGGGCAGAACTTTTTCTCCAGCTGACTTGTCACTCTAAATTAACACAACAACAAGCAAATCCCACATTTGTAAGTGCCTCTGGACATTGACAAATATGCTGTTACAAGTCCTGATCCCACCTTCCAATGTAGAGGATGTACAGAGTGCACACCAGGAGCTGTAGTTAGACAATATCTACTTTGGAATGTAAATCTAGTTTTCATTGGATTTCAAACATCTGATAATCAAACAATTCAGTGATGCCAGAAAATAAAGCAATCTGTTATCACTGTCTTTAAAACTGTATACAAAGATCTCTGCAACTGGATTTGTAAAAAATTCAACACCAAAACTTATAACTCCATGTGTCTCCCTAAAAGAAGTCTCCCCTCTACCTTCAACACAATTCCTTGTAGATCAGTTGAGAGAATTTGATTTTTAATCAAGATAACCCCCTCCAGCTGATAATTAATTTTTGTCTTCTTTCCTCATCTGTTAATAACTGCAAGGGAGTTATGGAGTTCATACGTTTCCAATTTGTGTTTCATTTTAATCAATTTGTTTCTTCCTTCTTTCTGCATTTCTCCATTAGCACAAATTCATAACACTGAATTAGTAAAATCTTCAAGTTTTCAACTAATCCGCAGTTAAAAATGAACTCACCTGAAACAAGCATAGCATTTCAACACATAACTGCGCGCTTCCCTGATCAGCATACCATCAAGTGATATCACATGAAGACCCATTTGAATCAATACATTCTGAAAGAAAATGACAAAAGTTGCAGCCAAACTCCCTTTAAAACTGTGCTTGTAACTCTTAGTGATGAACACTTAATTTCTCCCTATAATATCCATACATTATCCGGCCACCAGGTGATGAGAACCGGTTAGAATTTGTTATCTTGATCTAACACCAAACTCTTGAAACTAATTTACAAGGAAATGTGTAGCAGCTAGAGGAGAGAATTAACAATCAGATCTTGGGAGTTAAAGGGCTAACACAATTTTTTTGTCTCTCTGTTTAGCTTTGCCAACATTTTTTTCTGAACATCATTTCATAATTTCTCTGTCACTAAGGTATTGACAAAAAAAGGTGATGAAGTAAGGTGATTTTGTTATGTACGTTTTTCATTTAAAAATTTTAATACCCGTTTCTTTTAACTTAAAAATGTCTAAATGACTGTAAATACAGGAAAATCATATTTGTGAACTGCAGTTCACATATATGATTTTCATATATTTACAGTCAATAACTCATCACTTCACTGATTTACTACAAACCAAAATCATGACCAGCTCCCAGTTGGCTTGTTAGCTCATTTGATAGAGCGCTGCACCACTATCCATGAGGTCATGGGTTCAAATCCCATACAGGTCTAAATCTTTTTTTTCAGACCTTAGTTTCTCTATTGCTTAAGTAGTGTTTATTACTCTGAAGATCACTTCCAAATTCATTTAAAATGTCTAGCTATCAAAAAGTTATCTGCCATAACCTACAACAACAAATCAATGTAAAATACAGAGAGATATGGTATGATATGGTTAAATAACATGTGATTAGGCTTGAGGTGGCAATTGTGGAAATGCTTAGCTATAATTACCTGCTAAAATTAACTATTACCTGCATTGCAAAATCAGTTGTAAGGCAGCCTACAGTCACATTAGCTGGCAAAGCATTCTGGCTTCCTTTCCCCATCTGATTCTTAATTTGCTTTATGTTATCAGGTGTAATCCAACCATCATCATCATCCTCACCAAAATCATCACCATTTTCATGCTCACAATCCTCCTCAATATCACTGTCTAAATCATCCTCACCATCAACATTGTTATCATTTTCCTCAAATCCCTCATCATCATCTTTAGAGTCATTTAATGTTGGATCATTTGCTGTCAGTGCCTCCATACCAGTTGTAATTTCCTGAGCAGTAGAGTCATTGTTTTTATCAATTTCAGCAGCTGTGCTTATTTCAGTTCTTGATGTATCAATTGCGTTTGTCTCACATTCATCACTTGTATTTGGTGTATTGTTCTGTTGTCCATCTGTTCCTGTAGTTTTATCACTGTCAACTGTGCGGCACACAGTTCTTTCATCTCTTAGCTCAGTTTCTTCACTTTCCTCTTTTGGCTTCTAAGACGAAAGAGAGACAATACATACACCTTCTTCAATGGTTTCATAAAATATAATATGCACTGATGTTTTGCAAGTCATGTAGTACTTTTCCAAGCCCTGTATGGGCCAGGAAAAATACAAGCAATGGGTAAAATGGCTGCTCATATAGTGTGTGAACCACTGAATAAGGTATTTATAATTCCATTCTGATTTCATTTTGAGTATTTAGACATCTAGTTTTCAAAGTACAGTCTATCTGACCACAGTATTGATCCATTGTGGCCTGTGTAAAAATTAAAAAGAACACAAGTAAAACCATTAAAATGCTTTTAACATAGTGTGAGACCAAAAAAAATTTGATGCACTTAAAAGTGGGGTCATTTAGTGCAGCTATTTTCTTGCTCCACTTTCCAACCATATTTTTTTCCATTCTATAGCAATGCATCATACTTCAGTGTAATGGCACATTTTGTGTGTTCCACTGCCCTAATATGATAAAATGGTGTAACAGTGGAATAATAAAATGCAATTATTCTGAGCCAGGTGATCATAAAGGAATTGCATCACATAATATTTGAAAATCTTGGGTGATAGAAAGATCTAATAGTGATTAAAAAGATCACAGCAATATATCAGGAAAAGAGAATGAAGCCTTAGTGTTAGAAATGAAAATATACAATAGTTTAATATATGATGGTACACTCACTTTTTCCATAAAGAAGCCAGGGACTGTCTTTCCTGCAAATCCTTGAGTTATTTCTACCTGGATTTGGTAATGTGTTGATATCAATAACATTTTCAAAAAACATTTTATGACACACTGTATAAGGTGCGTTGTCAGAGACACTTATTAGAGGGAGTGGAGGGGGGCACTTGGTTAATTATTCTAACATCAGTGCTACAGTACATATCTTTGTTTTTTTTTTGTAACATCTGAATATAAACAATAACATAAATTGAGTAATACACAAAGCTGATCCTGGGTTTTAAAAGTGATGCAGTTTGGTCTCTAAACAATTTTTCCAGATCAAATATGTGCATCTTTGGTTTAGTGATCATGACCACTCATCTGTAATGATCAGGGGAGGAGAAAGGGGCACTTCTCTAAGGAAATGAGACACATTTTGAAGTATTTCTGATTCCAAAGAGACCCTTTCTTGAAGGGCAAGTGATAGTTTGAAGATTTGCAGTGTGGTCATCTTGGTTGGTAACTTGGGTGAAGACTGCATCATACAGAGTACAACAGATACTTTTCCTAAGGAAATGTAGATGAATGGGTTTTACTTACTTAGATTCCATAAGGGAGGTAATAGAAGAGGGTGGAGGGGTGGGGAATTACTCCTTTGGTAATCCACCTCACACACACAGTCAACATGATCATGCAAATCAGAGAAACTGTACAAAAGCACTCATTCTAAGTATTCTGCCTTTGATTACCAAATGGACTGACTATATTTAAGTAGGACTTTAGTACATTGAATCTTATAAGTTCTAACCTGTTTGGTGGGTTTGGTCTTAATGTGATCAATGCCACAATGTTCCTTTTCTAGTTGATAAGTGAGAGCCAGGACCTTTAGGTCAACGACAGAAAGACTTCGAAAATCTCCTGTCTGCTTTGCAAATTCAGTCACTAGGAAAATTAACAACAGTTTCAATGACAGCAAGAAGAAGGAAAAGTTTACAAAAGAAATGACAACAACTGTGAATTGATCCCCATATATGAGCGGAATTCTGAGGTTTTTGCCACTGAGTTGCTATCTCCTCTCATTTCTAAAACCCAAGCACCCTTAACCCCACAATGCATTTACCATGTTAGACATTTTCTAATATCTTCATAAAGATCAGTATGGCCTGCTGATAATACCTCCAGGAAAACTTAAATATTTTATGTACATGTACCATCACTGATGTTAAGTCAACTCAATAGTCCTTAACATTTGGTCTGATACAGTCTTATTATAATTTTATCTCACTGCACACTATTTCAATTGTTCTGTGCCTCTTTCTTTCTTTGCGTCTTCTGGACACGATATTAGAACTTTAATATTTGGGTTTTCATAAACGGGGCTTGATTCTAGTGTTATGGTCTTCCTTGTAGAGAAGTCCGTCAAAAACACCTTTGTTTTAGAGTATATAAGAGAAACAAGTAACGACTTTGTTCGATGTCCAAAAAGCAAGGGGTCCATTTGATATGGGATCCGCATAATATAGATTTCATCGCTCGTAACTCACCAGCATGTAGTGCTTCTGTTGACGGCTCTCTAAAGTTGATTTTGTATGGCAACACAGCCAAACGCTGTCTAGTTGCTGCGTCTCTGATCTCATTCACAACATCCTCAACTGTATAAACATTTTCACACATTTCATGAAGCGGCGCATTTTTCAAAAAAGCGGCCGAGTCCGCCACAATGTGCTTTACTTTACCACTGTCCTCATTAGCCATCTGATCCGCCATCTTGGTTCCTCGTGTTTTCGGTTAGTAGCCGCTGACCAATATTTAATTGCGCAACTAAACGCAACTTGACTCAACTTTGAGAAAGCCTCACCACCAATCGATAGTTGATTGATTCCGGAAATCGATCAGTCTGCAGACGTTTTTCATCGATTTCTCTTTATGGACTAATGAATGTTTTTTTTTCGCTGTGTTCCCATATATATAAATGTGGAAGGTTCTGAAGATGACGATTATTTTTCATACAACATTTTATTTATCATAATGACCCTAGTTTGGTAAAATTTATCAGTGGGCTGGTATGTATCAGAGTAAGCAATCGTATCTTAAGTAGTTTGAAGCCGTTACGGATATAGGACATTCCACAGTCTCCCTTCATGAATTAAGGCTGAGTTTTTTTGTCATACATCATCATGTCGACGCTAGGTTAAAGCTCTTCTAAGATTTACGTTTTGTGAATGGTTACATTTATTTATCACTGTAAACGATTGTTTTTACCTCGGGTTCCTACAGTCCCCAAAGGTGGCACCACTGCTCTACTAAGTGGTACATATTCCCCGTTTTTTCCACCAGCTCAATACTGTTACAAATCAACTACCGATCTGAAATCACAACGCAGCCGTCGTAAATACAGCTACGCATTAAGCAATTGGAACTCATTCGGGAAGGAAAGTAGGGTGAAGTCTGTTGGCGAAAATGACGATAGAACGGTAATTATCTCAGCCTGGATCTAGACTCCTCGAAGGGGAACAGGTCGAATAAGTGAGGGAAGAGAGGAAAAAAACACGGGAGTGAGGGAAGAGAGGAAAAAAACACGGGAAGCTATCTACCAGCGAAAATGTCCATTGAGATTGCCTCGACTCTAGTGACCAACCAGCTCGCTCAAATCAGAATTTTCTTCTTTTCACCGGTCCTGACAAACGTGTAGGCGAGGTCTCTTGCCTATCATTTTACCTTTTAGAAAGAACCTACCAGAAAGGAGGTATGATGGTAAACGGAATGAAACTGTAGCTGAGGCTCCGTCAGACTCTTATGACGAAAAGTCTATCATTCTGACAGAATGCAGTTAGTCGCAAGTAACGCAATTTTTAAAGTTTGTGTATGAACTTAAGTGATATCTGAGAGGCATTTTAAGTAAACTTCACAGTAAAACTGTTACCGCCATGAGTCAAAAGAGGTCAGGAGTTACCTCTTTTTGAAAAGCAAGTTGGAAAGGGCACTGACTATATAACTGGTACGAAAGGTAGACATCCATTTTACACATCGTCACTATGGACCAACTAAGTCATAAAGGCCGCACCTATCTGGAATTCACCTTTACTAGAAAACTTAAGATATCTCTAGATAGAGTCGAGATAGGACTTATATCTCCACGCAAGTCAAAACGATATATGTTTTATGTAGCTTTTGATTTATTTTCTCGTTAAACCTATTGTACACAATTTATTCAGATCTCTTTAGAGCCATTTGGCGAGCCTCAATTGCAAGCAACAATCCTCAGTAAACGATTGACCTTCATTGGAATATCATAAAAAGAATATAAATTTGATTCCAGCAGACAGATCAGTTATGCGGTATTTGCAATTCAAATACATACATCTCCCTCGTCTAATACAACAACTAGTTATTGTGATAAACTTGCCGAGAAAGCATTCGGTATTCTTCAATAACAAAGTTTGTGTAGGCCTCTAGGTCGGCGCCTGCATCAATCAGCCATTCACAGCAGTCGAAGTTTCCAGTTGTAACAGCAGCGTGTAAAACTGGCCAACCAAATTCGTCCAAAGCATTGACGTCATCTCCCTCCTCCACCAATAGTTTAATGCTGTCTAAATCTCCCTTTGCAGCTGCTCGATGAAGGCAAGAAGAGGAGCTGGCAAATTCCAATTGCTGCATTCGAGAGAAAGTCTCAGTAACTAGTTTGTCGAAGAGTTCTAAGTTATGTTCAAAAATGATATGTTGTCGGTTTTCTTCTGTTTTGCTTTCAAAAGAGCTGCTTTCATTGACATCCGACTCAGTGAGATGATCTTCAGCTTGCTCCGATACGCCTGAGTTATCGTTAAGTGGCGTGGAATCTATTGTTTGGTTAGAATGATTTTCACAAAGATAATTTGTCACATCTTCAGTATCTTCTCCGTCACAGCTTGCAACTTCATCGCAGTTTTCAGACTCATTTGGTTCCTCAGGAATTTTTTCCATTTTGAAAGAACAGGGTATGGAGAATCCTCGAGGTCTTGGAACAGGTGGCAAATCATGACAGTATACCGAGGTTGAAATTCGCAACTCGAGTTCATCACCCTCTGAACTTACGTCACTTTTTGTCTCTTCGTTTGTTATTGTTTCTTCATCTGAACAGCTCTGTATACTTTCATCTCCCACACCGCTAACTGCATCATAAACCTGCCTTCCTTCTGCAGTGGCAGCTTCTGGAATGTTCATTACTGGAGGTTTCTCAAAGCTAAGATTTTTTTTCCCTTCAAAGACATTCGGGAGTGATTTCGACCTTTTCCCCCGACCCACATGGAATCCATCACCAGCTTTCTGCGAGAAAAACATATCTAAAGCTTTCTTTATTTGTTTTTGAATACTGTCTGTTTGTTTCTGTTGCCCATCTGTTCCACAGATAGGAAACGAACTCGCTCTTTCTAACAATGCCTTTTGTTTGATCTTTCTGGATCCTTCGTTGAGCAGTTGTTTCCGTTCGGTCACAACTTTGCTATTTTCGATAGAATCGCTATATTTTAATCCAGTGTGTGTGGTTTGAGTACAATTTGGAAGTTCAGACTCTGTCAAACCTTCGTAGATAAAAGGCAAAGATTTCACTCTTCTAGTTTTTTCTTTGAGTTGGGGTACCCTTTCGTGACTTTGTAAACTCCTTTGTTGAACACGTTTGATTAAGTTAAATGACGTGTTAGTTGGTAGAGATTGTGAGCGATTTTTGCGTGATAATTTTCCTTGTCGTGACTGTTCATTCGTGTTCTCGATTTCACCGACTGCTTGGCGGAGACCATGTTTGACATCTTGGTGCTTAGAATATTCATCATTTGAAGAAATTTTGGCTTTACCAACAAACCGTGAACTTGTCATAGGCGATGATTGACTTCTTCGCGTTTTAGCTTTCAAGCCTTTTGGAGCAGCTGAGTGTAAGTCGGTTATAACTTCTTTAACAAAATTATCACTTTTTTCAATGAAAGCCGGTTTTCTTTGTTGTAAAAAGGAGGGCAACGAATTCCTTCTTCTTCCAAAGTTTGAAAATAATTCATTCTCCTTGCCCTGTTCAGTGCGATGCAACTCAATCATAGTTAGCCTGTCAAAGTCGCTAATCAAACTGCCAAACTTGTCCGAATGTGAAGAATCAATACTGGATGAATTTGTCAAGTCTGGTGTTTGTTCTTCTTCAAGGTCGCCAATCTCATATGGTAATGAGATCTCAGTGGATGATCCCGAATGTAAAGAATCCTCTTTATTACAGGAATCTATATTGGCTGTCCCTTGCGCCTGATCTGTTACTGTATAATCATCCGGTGTATCTTTACTGTAAATTATACCAGATGCCTGTTCAATGAAGGCATCTTCTCTTTTCGTCATCATCGAAAAGGATTCACAACGTTCTTGTTCAGCGTGAACATCATGACGTTGCGGATATTCGTCCACTTTAAGAAGTGAGTGAGATATTGTCGTTCCTGTTGGTGAAGATTCTAAGGCATCGTTTGTAATGTCTACCTCACTGGTTGAAAAAGCCCTTGGCGTTGCCTTTTCGAGGATCGCATCTTGTTCTTGTTCACACGGCTGTGTCGAGCCGGTTTGTGTATTTCCCATAGTTCTTGATCGCCTTCTCTTCTGATTTCGTATTAAGCCTCCACTTGAGAGTCTAACCTTCGGCCGAGCTGTGTCTTCAGGCGATCGAGTTTCACAAAATCTTGAAAATATTTCACTCGATCGTCTTTCACTCAATCCAAGATCTTCTTTTTGATCCAATACTTTCTCTATCTGTGACAAAATTGGAACACTATTAGATCGCTTTCTTGTAAAGCCTTCCATTTTGAACGGGAAAGAATTATTCCCTCATCAATTTGGAATTAAACTTATCAAATCCTGTGAGCGGCAGCAGTGACAGAATTGTGTATTTTAAGAAGTTATTTCAAGGCTTTGTTATCACGGCTGGTCCACGTCACATGCATGTGAAATGAAGCGTTGAGCCGCAATACCCGTTCGGGTCAGACTTATCATTGTCTTTTATTATGACACGTTAAGGGGATATATTCAAAGGCTTTTATCTAGAATATTGGAGCTGAATTACAAATAAAGAGCAGGGTACAAAAGTCGCTTTTGGCATGAAAGGGAGAACAGAAGTAAAAGCCTCTCTGTAATGGCAAATAAATTTGACACTAATAACAAAACATCATTAAAAAAAACGTCTACCCCATTCTAGAGCGATTATAAGTCAGGAATATAAAACTGTCGCAATTTATTTACGAAATCATGGACTTACCAGTCAGAATTTTGCGGTTTTTAGGTTAATCACGTTGATGTACCGTTGGCAGTTTTAACGTCTCGTTAACAATCAATATTCAATATCCAAAAAACCTGTTTTCAATGCAATTGTTCCAGTTAAGACATCGCGCTCTCATTGGTACACGGCAAACAACAGCTGTTGAACACTTAGAGATAGCTATCTCCTTGGTAACTAACCTTGTAAGAAAAATCGAGTCGGCAACGTTCACATTTCTTAAATCGTTTTTTTTGTTACAGAAAAATTAGTAATGACAAATATGCTCTTTTAAGGAGAATGTCACGTTGTCTTGTGTCGGAAAAATTTCTTTAAAGAGAAGGAAAACCTTATGACAATTCCTTGGAATATGAGAAATTATTTTGAAGGTGAAAGGACATGGAAAAGTGGTTGGGTTGGTTTAAAGCAACAAATATCCTTAAAAGGAAGAATCTTAGTTCGTTTTCTTAATGTCATTTCGCCGATTAATGAGGGTGTCCCACTTCCTGATTAAGGTAACCAAGGAGAGCACGTCACGCGTGTCACATTCACCTCCCACGATTGACGGCTCACAATGCTTGTCCGGTCTCTTTTCACTGACTAATGGAGCGAAAAGAACTCTAGATCTGACTTAATCATGAGAAACCGAATCGAAATGTGCTCTCAAAAGCCCCACTATCAATCAAACTTTACTTTTAAAGGTATCTGAAGGAGACGAACTCCCTGTACGCATCAGAAACTCTAATCGAACTTTCATCAATCAGTGAAGAAGAATCGTTAAGTTAACCCTCTCGTAAGCCCCAACGGATGATCTAAAATATGCAAGTCCCTCTCGTTGCCATGAGAGCTGTTAGACGGTGTTACCCCCTGCCAACCTGGTGTGCACCGCGCTTTCTATCAAAAACATTACGAGCTCTGGATCTCCATCGCATGGTAGTTTATTACGGCGCCGCCCAAATAGACAATCATGCAATAGACTAGACCACTAGTCGTTCCGCGGAACTGAACAACAAGAGAGTCTCCTGTTTTTGATTCATTTTGCTTACAACCGTGCACAGATAGGCTGCCCACTTTTCCAAATATCTATCACGGAGTAGGTTGCGAGTAGCGTGTAAAAAAGATTGCAGCGTCCGAAGATGTTTTAGTAATGGGCGTTACTCTGAATTTCATTGCAAGCATTGAAAACGCGGAATGGGTTGTCTCTATGGAGAAAACGAAAGGTCTTAGGGGGTTTGCTGAACATGAACTTCTGTCACAAAATTTAGCTAAGTAAATAAAAGCTTGAAAAATAACCTCCTTAACATCGTGAAAACGATCAACACACAAAGCAATTACGAAAGAAAAAAAGGATGCAAGTAAATGACCAAGATTAAAAAAAAGGATTTCTCACCACGGAGGCATTTTAAAACTATTCAGCCTGTTCTTAAACCAGCGAAAGTGACGCTATTTAAGAATGTTCATACGTTATAAATATGTCAATTTCCTGCCAACGTTCAATTTTATGGCGAATTATTAGCAAAACCTTAAACAAAGTTAATTTAACTGGCATGACACAATCCACTTAATCAAGCGTCAAAAGATACCCTCCTCTGTAATGATCGATCAGTGTTTTGCCATGTACGTACTCAGGGACACTGAATATTTCTTTTAAAATAAGGTAAAGTCGCGACGAGACATTC
The DNA here is from genome assembly GCF_964200805.1 of Pocillopora damicornis. Classification (NCBI taxonomy): domain Eukaryota; kingdom Metazoa; phylum Cnidaria; class Anthozoa; order Scleractinia; family Pocilloporidae; genus Pocillopora; species Pocillopora damicornis. Next base: position 2,847,353 of record NC_142672.1, read on the forward strand.
TTCAATTCTATATTCTTTACTCGCTGTTTTCTGTAGCTAGTAAATGCCTTCAAATAGTACAAGAGAGACGGGAGATCAAATTGTGAGATTTGGGGAAAGCGAAAAAGTAATTATTGACCAGATGTTTCGTTCAACGACTTAATTTACCACTAGAACTTTTAAAAGTAAAATTTCTCTGTGCGTTACAGTGTCAACTGCATATTTAAACACTTGAAATCTGTTTCATTATGGTAACTTTTTCGTCTGTTGATTTTGCTCCATAACGCGTTAAAATATTTTCGAGATCCACTGTCTCTTACAGGATAAATTTGCCAATGACGACACCGAATATCAAGGCTAAGACGATGTAGGCAATAACCGATGGCGGTAAATTGACGCTGTCGTCTGGTGCAAGGAGTGTAGATACCTTGGGCGATGAACCTTGTGTTGTTGCGGAAGACTGGGGAGCCACATTCTTCCTGTACCGAACTTGATCCATTTCAGCCTGTTAAGACAAAACATCACTGTTACTACACGTACCAGCAATGGGAAAAAAAGGACACAAGACTTTTATACATGAAAGAAATCTTAGTTGGATAAATAACTTAAGTTGTCATACTGAACAAATCTCCATGTCCAAAGGGGGAGGATTTTCTAGCCTTGAGGACTCGACAGGGAGGCCTCTAAAACAAAATTTAAAAGGTAACGGGAAATTTATTCTCCGCCAGGTTTCCTTTGGCAAGTACTGTTGACAATTTTTTTTATTACGTCCTAATCAAACCGAGACGAGAAATGAGCTTATCAGGGAAAACTTTGCACGAAAGCGCAGTTTGACACTGGTAAATTTTAGTGGCATAAACTATAGGGTTAAGATCTCATTGTACAATACATACCCTAAGATCACTGTTTTCTTTTCTCAGCTTTTCTAACTCATCGCTGTAGCCTCTTCCTTCATCCACACCCTACCAAAAAATTCACAAAATCATAATCAGACAAAAATCGAGAATGAAACAGCATTGATGGAATGTTTCAGTGATAAAATTGAAGAATCATCTTTTCCTCAATAAGCGTTGATACTAAAGTTTATTTCAAAGACATTTTCAAAACAAATACTCCTTCAATAAATTAAACAGAACATAAAAGTGTAAATAAATATAAAGATTACTCTAGCAAGGATGGTGGACTGAACAAGGTGTTCTTTGGACATTTAACATGAACACAGCTACAAAATCTTTCTATTGCTTAAATAGAAACGTTTCCCTCTCTTTAAATTGGTATGTCTTCTTTGCTTTTTTGCTTAGGTCTCCTTTTCATGACTTTGCAGACAATAAGAAATTAGGAGTCTATTGCTTGGTGTAAAAACTCAAATTATAGTCCTAGATGAATTTCAAGATCCAATTTAACAAATACCATCTTGTCTCTCAGAGTATTCAACCAACTGTATTACATGCAATATTCTCGATTTCAAACTTTCACTGCTGTGACCAACACAAAGTGACTGAGATGGATCAATTAGGGCATTAACATCATGGTACAATCCATCACATGACCACCTGTTAACAACACAACCCTGTTGTTCAGACCACTATTTCACTACTCCAACAAAAGGTCAGCCATTCTCTTATCATATTTCCTTGAATAAGCACCTGGGCACTCATGTGAAATTTCAGCTAAAGGGGGGGGGGGGGGGGGGGCTTGTTAAGAAATTTTTATCCTGTACTGATTCAGCTGCTGTTGAAGCTCAAAAAATTATAAATAAAGTGGCAAAGGAAACAGGTTTTCCCTGTATCTCTATTATGTAAGAAAGTGAGGGAGGAGGGAGGAGGAAGGTGGGCACTTATTTAAGAGGAGTGCTTGTTTCATACTATGATGGGAGGGGGTGGGGGCTTATTTGGGGGAGGGCACTTATTAGAGTATGGGCGCTTATGTGAGGAAATAGAGTACTTTAAGAACTTGCTTACCATTCCACCCTGCTGTCAACAGTCATTTTTTTTTTTTTTTTTAAAATACACCTTGTAAATGGTAGGATCCCCCAAACACACACAAAAAAAAATCCCAAGACCATTGGTTTTTCCATGCACATCCATTGGACAGGATTACCAGTTTTTCAGTTACATCTACTTTCCTCAGTTCATAGAACTTTAATTTATTGCGTGAATTGAAATGGAATCATCATGCTGTTGGTGTAGCAAACTAATTAATGCAATCAAAATCTTCTTGCACCATGCTCTTAAAGGATGGTACCTGCAATAATGATCTTGTTGATACTGTAACCTCCACTCCTTGCTCCTTATAAGGGCTACCTGGAATGTTAGTAGAACTAGGGGCTGGGGTCTCGAACTCAGCCATAGTCTCTGTCTTGTGAACCTTGAGCTGCTCTTTGTTTGCAACCTCATTTTCCTGCCATGCCACAAGAGATCCAATAGTAGAAGAAATTAAAAAGTGTAAGCACAAGGTAAAA
>NC_142672.1:2849992-2977492 GCF_964200805.1 Pocillopora damicornis
CTCAACAACAAAACATGTTTTTAGGATTACATTTTGCCTGTCTGTAACAAGAATTAAAAAATCATTAAAAGCTAAGACTTACACATGTTATCAGAAAAGTGAAAAACAGAAAGTTTATGGACAAGATTAGTACATTTTTGTAAGAATTGTCTTAAGACAGGTGATTTGACGAGCTCAATGTCTTGAAAAAAGACCACAAAAACTGACAACTGGAAAAAAAGGAATCCCAAAAGTTATTAAGCAAGTGGATTCTTCGTATGTGAGTGATGGGCAAGCCCATTTAAACCAGGAGAACTTCTATTATTGAACATGATACAGGTACATGTAAACATATCTTTTAAAGTACTCAAAGAAAAGACAGAGAGCTCCTTCAAAACAACTTTCCCATAGAAACAATGGATAAGCTACTAATAGCCCCATGTGAAGGAACTTTCACTAAATCCAAGTTGACCATGCTGTCACTAATTTTTACCCTCTGCCAATTTTTACAGCATTAGACATCTGGCTATCAAGCAGGAATCTCTCAAACCATCCCATGGTAGAGACCTTGCATAACAGCACTTACATTTCCTCCTACAGAAGTCTCCGCATTGCCTTCCCCATCATCTACATACTCAAAGACACATTTCAGTTTAGAATCCATAAATTGACTCTGGTCAGCCTCTTTCCACTGTCAAAAATAAAAAAAGTAAAATATTTAACACAAAAGTGTGATATAAACATGTACTTCATTGTTGTTTTATTAAAGAATTGATCTGAATGCCACAGGATTTCATGTAAGGATACCATTTTGGACTCACTAGCACCCACTGCCTATGTTGGGTGATAATCTTGTGGTAAAGTGACCAGTCTGCATAAAATTTCACAAAGTACACACATCTCCATTCAGTTAGAATCGTATTACACAGGTTAAAAAAACTTGATAAGCATTTGTTTAAGGTATGAAATAGAATATTCATTCTATGTACAAGTTGGCATTCAGAAGGCAGCTGTTGTTGACCTTACAAACTTCTTTTTCATCATTGGGCAGAAAGATTACCCAAAAGGTTTCTTGAAAAGTTTGTGAACAGTGAATTTTTGTGTTCATTCCCATGTCCCTGGACAAGATTCAGCATTTTTACCAACTGAGGAGAAATAGCTAACTTCTAATTTGATGCTACACATAGAGAGAATGCTGTAAGCTAAGAGGAACTGCTAGTTAGGGATAGGTTAATTGACAGTGGAATGATATTTTGTTGGTTGAGAAAACACTTCTTTAACGCACTTCATTACACTTTGATTATTGCTGTTTATTAATAAACAATTACCTCCAGGTACTCCTTTAGTGCGCTTTGGATACGAGATGGTATATATCAAATGAGGCATATGGCACTGAATTAGCAATAACAAATCTCACATCCAAAAAACACAAATGGAACAAATGTTTTATTAAATTTCATTACGTCCTAAATGTTTGGATATTTCGAGCTTTTTCAGCCTTGCAATATTTGGTGCAATGCATTTCCATATCAGTTGACTCGGGATATGAGCTGATAACCAGAGTAGAGTGAAATAATTTTAACACTAGAAATGCAATATTTGTCTTTAGAAATTTTATAAACCAGATATTTTTCTAAGAAAGGGGCTGAAAGGATCCCTGTTCCAAGTTCTGAGATGGAAGATGTATATTTTCCATAATGTATCAGAAAATAACATGCTTAGAAGGGACCAACTAATCAACCTCATCAATATATATACTTGCAGTTGAGAAATGTGTAATGTGCAACAACCCACCAAAGTTTCATGATCTGCATCTCCTTCGGGAGCAAACATCGTCTGCACCATGAACTTGTGCTTGCTTTTTTCCTTTGGGTCATACTCAAATGGCTGTAGCATCACTGTAAGATCACAATTCAAACATCATAAAAATTATATCAAATACACTGTAGGCTACAGGCATAAATGTAAAGAGTGGCCTTACTGAAAATTGATAAATTATACAACCTCTACTTGGTAAAAACCTTGACATGATAACAATCATAAGTATATACTGAAACAGTAGATAGCATTGAAGGCTACTGATTGGCTATTCAACCTTTGAATATCCTTTGCTATTTACCTCAAAGAAACTTGCTCAGGATTTGTGCCCAAAAATATTATAATTGTTCCAGGATTACACAAGTTAAAATCATCTCTTTTATGCAATATTATATCACTGTTTTAGTATATACTTAAACAACTATTCATCTCAGTGTTGGTGGTGAGTGGCAGATATTTTTACTCCTCCACTATGCAGCTTGATATAGATCCATCACTAGCCACCAATACTGAGATGAATGGTTGTCAAGTATACTTAAAAGTAACCAATCCTGCAGGTATATTAGTATATCTCAGGAAATATCCCTATCTGTTACAAGTTGTATTAGAAATCACAAGTTGATTAATTTTTACACACTTCTGCATTACTGCCAAATTAACTGGGAAAAAGAACTATTTAAACCTCTTCAACAGATAACCACTTTGAATGAAGCAAAATGATCAAAATTATGAGGTAACTAGCAGGAAATTCTTTTTACATATCAACCAAATTTGATAATTGATATCTCTGTAACTGAGCCATGTAAATGGCATTGTAAATGGCCATGATCATGTGAAGAGGCACTTGAGGATTAAATCAAAGTCACAAAGCATAATTCAGTTATAATAAGACATTTTGGGATGATAACAGAGTCAGGACTTAGTGTACATTAAAATTTTCATTCATCTGTCCCATCCCTACATAGAGTCCACATGTTTTAACAAAATTCAATTAAATGTTCGGCTTGTTGCAAAATTCAGAACAAAAAGACAGAACAACTTGAAACTTCTGATTAGATTTTGAACTCAAATGAAAAAATACTTTTCAAATGTTAAATCTGCCAAATAGTGTATTCTTAAAGGAAATCCTACTTGTCAAATAAATTTTACAATCACGTGGGGAAGCACACGAGTGCAAGTTTCCACAGGATAACTTTTACCGCAAGTAATCAGGTTTATTCATCGTGCGAGCGAACATTGACATAGGGATGCAAAAAAAATTCTCCTAGGAAAGGATACACAAGTTTACACCAGAATTTCCTTCTAAAATAATAGAATTTGTAAATATTGAATCTAAACATTGGAGATGACTGGAGACTAGACATAATAATGATCTGCTTATCACCCGTTCTTTATTGCCTTTCACGCTAAAACAAGTATTGTTTGAAGCAACAAGTCACGAGATTTGAAACCGCATCAACAGGTTTAATAAAAATACCATCAAGTAAAAAATAACTCGTGTAACAAATCGAGTCATTATAACGAAGACAACAATCTTTCTTTTCATCAAGTGAAACCTTAACATAATTTGAAAGGTTATGAACATGCGTTCGGACAAATTTTCAATGTACAATTTAAGAGACCATTGTAATTTTTTTCAAATAAAGAACTAAGTAGTTTCAAAATCTTCTGAACAAAAAGGGACATCGTTATAAAATATGTATTACGATTTTATGAGGTGGGAAGTTAAATTGTTAAACTTACCGGCCACTTCCACCACCCCACCAGCTTCGACAAATCCACTGTTCGGGCGAACACAGTATCGCTTTGGAGCCGTAGTTTTTACTTTAAAACAGACCTTCTTTTCGGAGGGGTTTGTGAGTTTAAGGTTTGCTGTGACGACTTCGGTGAAATTTCCTAGACGTAAAATTGACCAGGTGAATGCATAGTTAAACATAAGCTGTACTTGACTCACGTCTGAAACGACTAACGATGCAATTTAAAATGACACTACAGAATTACCCCGAAAGCGTAGTTCTGAAGTTGGTTCAAGCCTCAGCACTTGTTCTGACTTTGATTTCGCCATTACTAATCATGGACCACACAGGGGAGGGAAGTCTAAAAATCCACGGTGATTTTCCCGAAAAAGTACTCCTCCAAATCTAAACAATATGGCAGCCAACTCGACGATGACGAATGTTGTTGATACTGAGCATGCGTCAAAGTTTGAGTTCGATGACCAAAAGTATGACCAACTCCAGTTCATGCCCAGTCTTGCTCATTCTTGCGAAGATACGTCGAGTTCAACGAAAGCTTCGCTGAAAGCTGAAAAGACCTTCTTTTCCTTCTGAGATTTAACTGCTACCTAACCACGCTATGTGCTTATGGGTGGACCGCGACGTTTTCTTTTATTTTGGGTGTAGATCAAAGCAAAATAAATAGAATACAACAATTCCTATTCACTACGCAGGATTTTTTTTCGCGCTATCTATTTTGCTAGCAATTTTTTTGTAATTATTGCCCGAAGCCCTCACCTATTCCCCACTCTGTCTTCAGCTTTCCAGTCGTAGTTTTTTTAGCAGCGATATAAACAAAACTTCACGTAATGCTTTATATCAACTTTTTAGCAAAAAGGGGCGGCTGGTATTGATTTGTTGCGGGAACTTAAAGAGATGGAGGTCAGAAAAACTATTTGATTTTTGTTCTGTCAATCAATAAGTTACAGTATTTGGTGGAAAGTCTGCTGATGTCAAAGGAACATGACGGGATTTTTCGTTCGATAACAGATTATTTTGAATTTTTTTAAAAGAAAGAATGTATCGATAAAGTTAGAAACCCTACACGATGTATGACCTCTACCATAAAAATCAACACTCGTTTCCAGAAAAATAAAACGGCTGAAAAACCACACCTTTTGCGGCGGTTCACACTTATATAGTAAACCTACCGATATACAAAGGTAATAAATAAGACTTTCTGAGTTCCGGCTTTTTATAACAGTTTTGGAGATGTCCAGGTGACCTGTTCATAATCGTGCATGTTTTCGTAACATTACCACAGGTACTTCTGCTTAAATGGGTTCGACAAAGGTTTTGATTCTTGAAAATTCGACCCCTGTTCCGCTCCATTCTTCTGACAGTCCAAGTTATTCCTACAGAAAAGTTTCCAATAATTTCGGAACGTCTTTAAAAGTATTCCCTATTTCCAAAGTGTATCTCTTGGCATGGTGACGAGTCTGAACCAAAGCAAACGCGAGTCAATATAATGACCAATCGCAACCTTGAAAAATATCGCAAGGGGCCATGGAAACTCAAGTAAACACATGTAAGTAGCCTCAAAGACGGGAACACACTCATTTTGAGCAGCATATCTGAAAAGAGTAGATAAAGAGACCGATCTCTTTTTCTAAATGAATGAATTTACTGATTCAATTAATATAGGCTCGATATTATAGCTATATTATAGCTTCAAGTATCATTAACATCATTAAACGTCCTCAGCCTAACCCCTTCTAATTCAATTTTAATCACGTTACAGTTTTTAATTATGTCGATGATGCCACTTCGGGTTTGAAGATCCTCGTCCTCCAGTTTTTATTATTTTTCAACGTCCCAGCCTCGCGTTGGGATCGCCTCTCTCCTTAGGGCAGTTCTTACACCAGGACAAAGAGGTCTTTTTGTAATGTTTCCCTCCAAAGAGGAGAACTGCATTATAGTAGTGAACCGAAAAAGCTCTACAGAGTTTCTTAGTGATATTGAGGCCTTGACACAAGTCGTCCATATCACGTTTAAACGCGCGGTCACACTGATATCGACTCCATTTGTTGCTTTCACCCTACGAGGAAAAAAACACAAACAGCCGGTTTATTTGTTCTTACGACCACTGAAACTACTAGGTCAAGCGTAATTGTGACTCAGCTCTAAAAGAATCATAGCGGCTTGTAATAAGTGAAACGGTTTTGCCTATTGATTGGCTGAAATTGTGAAGTCGCGACACATTTGAAAGGTTTTTGGTCAGCTTTTCATGCTAATAAACCGTTCAGAAAAGAACCACTGGATTTTGCATATCGTTTGTGTGCAAAGTAGAAGAGATTTATCTTACGCAAGCGTAGCAGACATCATGCTTGTTGCAAGCCGGGGTGAAACGTTTCTTGTAGAAGTAAGGAAGATTAAACGGAATGCTGCATCCATTGGGGTGACAAAGAGCTTGAATTTCTTCATAGAACGACATAACCAGTAAGATGCCGAACACCAGAAAGGTACCAACTTTCATATTTCAATACTGAGGGAAGAATAAATATCATGAAATTTAATTGATGTCATCATATTTTTCTAATATTTCGCTTTTATCTCCGACACTATAGTCGAATCAGTCTGCAAGATCAGAACTGAGCAACGTGTGCATGTTATAGACTTTATTGAACGAGATTGTAAGACAGAGAACATATTCTAGAATGCATTAAGAAAACAAAAACAACTACCAAAGCAACAAATGCAATTAATCTATTTTTGTAAACTACGGATATGACTATCAACTATAGCTACGAATAATGTTTACTTACAGAACTTTTGATTCACGCCAAGTCAGCCCGCACCCAGAGATCTTCAAGAAGGCTCTTCCGTCGGGACCCGCAAATTCTAAAATGAGATTAGTGTTGGTGTTAGTCTACTGTAAGCTTTTATACGTCACTCTTGACTCAATATCGTTGCTTTTTTTTTCCCCCATTGATCAGCTGCATGGTTCAACATCACATATTAAGCTGCAATCTATGATCAAACATCGCCTGGTATGGGTGAATTTTCAAGTCATCATAAAAGATGAAACTCTCCTCAAATACCAGGCCAGACAAATTTGAGGGTATTGAGAAATTTCCGTTGAGAAAATTTACATTAAGAAAATTTTAAGGTGGTGGGTTTGCTTTGTTGTAGGTTATATAATCATTGTGTTCAGACTTTTCTTGAAAAACTTGTGATAAACGAAGAGATCAGACAATCAGTGAGAGAATATTAAACTTTTTTTAATATCATGAAGAGCAAAATCTCCCACTCATTTTTTAACTCCCACGAGTGATAAAATTGGCTTAGGTGAATCAAAATCGCTTTGTTTTGGAAACAAAATGAAAATATATTTGGTCACTAGGAATGTGAAATAGTCTCTTCAGTGATAGTGGCACCAGAAAAGAGGTGTTTTGACGGCAAGTTCCGCTGCTAATCCAGGTGTGTTCCATGTTGCCATCCGTCTGATAAAAAAAAAATTTTGATGTCATCAGTGACCATTACTGAATAACAAAGAAGGAAAACGTTTTTAATAGTGACGTCATCTATTCATCTATAATACATCGTAAGTAAGAACCACACAAAATCGGTATACATTTCAGCCTATCATATGATAAAAATTTTAGAGGATTTGATACAGCCTTTGCAGGAGACAAATGACTGGGATTCTCGCCAACAAGGAGATATATCACAAAAAAATTTGTAACAAGGGAATATGGATTCCAAAAGAACCCGACATTTAACTGAGATACCATATGAATTTTCCAATCCCACGCATTGCATGACATCGATATTGGAAAAAAAAATAGGATGCTTGGAAGATTCCAGCTATTCCAAGTGTGAATGGTATTGTCGTCTTCGCTGTATATTTTCTCGCAAGTCACGAAGAAGAATAGGTGAAGAACTGATTCGCGCAGCTCAGCTGTAATTTTAGCAATTGCAGAAAAGAAGCTTGAAAAAAAAAATCATGCTTCGACGGGAATCAAACCCGTATGCAACGAAGCATTTTGTATTAACGGTTACGGCATTTGTAAAGATGAGCTACGCATTCGTTAGTATGTACTCATAGAGGCTTCAGCGTCTTGAAATAATCGTCGGTCTACGCCTTGTGCAGCACCATCCTGACACAAATTGTAATAATCTCAACTTCGCCACATAAATATACAAAATAAGAAAATAAAAGCGGTGGTTTTGAATTATTGACGAGAATACTGTACTTCCCGAAAACAAGTTGAGCACTGCAACCAACTCTGATGTAAAGTCACTCGTTTGGAGTTTGGCAAATTTTAAAGGACTCTTCTTTCGTACTCTTCCCTGTGAAGGAATCTGATCACAATTTTAATGAAATCAATTTCGAATCCCGTTGAAGTCAGCTCACGCAGCTGGCGGTATGGTGCGTGCTTTAAAGTGTTAAGCTGAGAGCCCAAAGAAGCTTGGGACGAAGTCCCGTTTCTCGTCTTTGCGGCTCCGCTGTTTTTATATTTCAATGATGTTTCACGTTTCCAAGTTACCATATTGCCCGCGTTTCTCTCTTTATCTACTGACAGACAGCCCAGTATTTACGTTAGCAGGAGTTTTTCAGTAGCGCGGTAACTTTGATGAGAGATAAATCTTTGATTAGTGTAAGCCTTCTCTTAAGCTGCAGCATTGTTGTCGAGTTGTGTCATTACGTTTAGGCTTCTCAACAGTTCACAGTCAACTTTCAATTTGCTCATCATAGTTCAGGGAAATTAGAATGGAAAAGACAATACCACTTTTGAGGTAGTATCTTGAAAGTCCCACCCCTCTTATAGAATAGAAATGAAATATGCAGAATGGTTTCAATAATTTTTTAACTGGTCTCACTTCTTTCATGAAGACATAGCGTCATGTCTGTTTAAACAAAGCGATGAACTTTATTATCGATAGTAGAGGTATTAAGGAAACTGCAGTGGCATTTGTAGCGAGCGGATCTCGGGGGATTTGATTCTCGCTGGAATCATTTTAGCTCGGGTGAATTAAACTTTGCAACATATATTAAACCTCAAATAGAAAAGAGAGAGTTGTCCCTAACGAAGCTCTGAAATCCCGCAGTTTTGAGTGGATGGAACAAGTTATGTAAGGAACTAAGTAACCAAGGTATGTAAAGCGGGAATAACAAACTCTTCCGCTGAATGGGCATGGGACGTTTTGGTCGAGGAATACGCATAAGCTTGCCTCGGAGAATTTTCGAAGAATGGATTAGCGAGTAGTAATGCCTTAAATAAGTTGCAGAATCAGTGCAGAAAGTTGAAACTGAGTGCAGAAAGTTGAAATTTGCAAACAACAGCTTGCACACATGAGAATTACTGTCCAATTACAAGCATTACGTATACACTGCCTGGCGTTAACCAATGACGTTTGATTTTCGTACAGTTTTGATGAAGTAAACACCAGAAAAAAGTGCGCAACATACCACTGTAAAAATCAAACAAAAAAGTTAACAAACACAACGCGTTATTCTGCCATGACAACCAAAGTGAACAAACATTGTGAAATCATAAGCAACCATTTATTTGGAATTATAAAGCAAAAAGTCTTGCGTGTAATGTCAGCTAATACTTGAAGAAAGAAGCTGAAAACGATTGAAAAAATGCGCGGCAAATATTTGTTATCATCTGGCTTGGGCTCCAAAGGTAAAGCTTGTGCGTTATAAAAGGGATAATAATAATGATAGTAATGAGAGTGGTATAGCGAATATCGTTTTCCTTTTCTTTGAAAAAACAGGGCTGCAAGGAAAATTAATTTCTCAACTTTATTGATTCTTTGGCATTTTATTCAGCTACTGTAATTACTTTAGAGATTTCGAGAATTGTCCTTTCCTTATTCAAGCAGCTACTTTCTGTTCCATCAGAATCAAGCTGCTTTGGGATCTACTCCTGAGGTTTTGGCACTTCCTCAACGTAGATGCGGGAAGCCGAATTCCAGCCACTGTAAGCGTCTGCATCTCCATGACCGCGGCAATTACCGACCCAGAACCCCACGCGCACCTTGCCCTTATGGACGTTAGTACAGTGTCCCTCAATATGGCGGACACGATGGGGATTTGCGCTTCCTCCACCCAAGTACACAATACCATCAATTGGCAAGGGACCTGAACATTCAGCACCGTTGAAAGTGAAATACCAACGCTTGCAACATCCAGTGCAGCCATGCACGCGAAGGGCTCCACTCCAGAAAACACGGAGAGCTGTATCATCCCGATGCTTGGTGAATAAACACTCCTGAAATTGTTATTTTATGTCAACAATTTTAATTGAAAAGCAAGTGATATGGCAAAATTTATCAGGGTCTTTGTCATAGTGCATGAAAATCATGACAAATAAAATCTTCTAGATCACTGCAGTGAACATGAGAAATAAAGAAAAAAAAAATGAACACATGACCAGTACGGCCCCGTTTGCGCAATCCCACAGAAAACTTATTGAAAGTTGACGTTTGTGGAGCCGAACGGGTTGAAGTGAGGACCTAATGTAATTATACGGCTTTGTTGCCAAAAAAAGAAAAACATTGTTTGATGCTGTTGCAAAAAAATGAATGAAAGCAGCGAGCAAAAAAGGGGAAAATTAGTCACGTTTTTTCGATGAATGTGAGTTTCTTGTTCTGACGTGAAAAAATAAAGGAAAATTTTTAATCGCGTCCAATTTTCAACAAAAAAAAACATTTTAAGCAAAAAAAAAACACTTTTCGAATTTTTCGAGGTTGGTCAGAAGTCATATGATATACTGTTTATTGACTGAGTTTCGGTCCTCCAACTCAGTCAATAAGTACATATGATTGCAAACTGATTATGTTCAAATCTGTAATTGTGAAAGAGAAGAATTAAAAATGGGAAAACTGTAGTGATTAAAAATGTGAGTCGTCCCGAAAAAAGAGAAAAAGAGAAAACATCAACCACAAGAACAACAAGAACAATAGTAGTAGCAATACTTAGATGGGAAATTTAGAGTAGTTTTTGTTCTTTAATACAATGATATTAATATTTCTTGAAGGAACGCAACTCTACCATGCATGAATGATAAATTCACCTTAATAAGTCCTTTGTCTCTGCCATCATCTAGGAAGTTGAATACGCACTCTTTCCAGTTCAGAACAGCGGCTGCACCTGGTCTCCCGGGGTATCCACGATCTCCCTTTACACCGGGAGGGCCCTCGTCCCCAGGTGTGCCGGGTTTTCCGTTGGGACCAGGAGGTCCCCGGAGTCCAGTCTTCCCACGTACGCCTTGCTCTCCTTTTCTTCCATCACGGCCGTCACGACCGTCACGTCCGCGACAACAAGGTGAAGGCCCCTACGTTGGAAATACAGGATAAGTGCATTTGATTCACAAAATTGTCCTAATGGCTAACAAAGTAACAAAATTTCTTCTTTGGATGTCCACTCCTTGCAAAGACATGTATTGCAGACCTCAGTCTAAGAATCTCAACTTTATGCAAACTCACGCAATTCTTTCTTACCATTGTGCATTCCGATGTTTGATTGAGTCCAGCATTCACCATCGTACAATAAACCAGTGATGTCATGACAAACAGAGATAACAGAGCTCCTTTATTCGCCATTTCGTCTGTAAATGATTCAGGAAGCACATTAATACTTGTTTGTTTATCACTTCTTTCATCGTGTGAAAAAAACTTTTTTCAGTGATAAACTTGCGGGAACAAATTAGTAAAAAGGAGGTATTTTGTTCAAAATACAAAACTTTGTAGACTGCTCACTGTTATATTACATTTGCTCCTCGGTTTTGTATTGATTATATATTTGGTGAAAATATACGCTATAAAATACACTAGAAATAACTTCTCTTAATACACGGAAAGAGAAATTATGTTTTCATTAAACTCAGCCCTTCTATTTGTCCTACAGCAAATTTTTTTCTTACCAATCCAAGTGCGAAAACGGGAATGAATGTCTTTTACAAGATTTAGATAGAGCACGTTATCTAACAGTACCTGTTTGTGCTCTAACTACTTCAAGGAACGAAACCGATTAGTTTTTTGTGGAAATATATGGAAGATTTACCAAACTGATTTACACTTACCTTCTTCCTCTTCTCAAAGACGTTTTTTCTGTCTTTCGTTTTCGTAAAGGTCTCTATAATTTCCAAAGGGAAAGTTAAACCAACTAATCTTATGTCGATTATTATATACTATATCAAGCACTTAGAGGTGTTTACTTTTCTCCTATTTGTGTTTTCATTCTCTCAGGAGCGGTTTTTTTGAGTCAAAATGGTTTAAACATATTAAGATCAGCTTGTCAAACACTGCTGAAAGGGTTTTTTAGATAAAACTGCTCAATCACTTTCAAATGCCTCCTTGATTTTCAATTAAATTAACTCAAGTTATTTGACCTCACAGCATGGATTAGTTATCCAGGGTATAGAAGAATCTTCTTGGCTTTGTTATTTGCCGTCGTTAGGAGCCGTCAAAGATTCCACCCTTATGGTACTCTATCGGGTTCCTCAGAGGGAGCTGGCGGGTAAGAGAAGAATCTAATTCGAAATTTAATCCGTGGACTTTGGATTGTGAGTTACGTCACCTCTAAATCTTGCGTTTGACATTCGACAAAAAAAAAAAAAAAACAGGATTGAATTTTATATTAGTATTAGCATCAGTCAGGCACGCTTTCTTGGTTTACAAAATTATAGATCTCGACCTTTGAAAGTCATGACTGAAACAAATTTGATATCAACAGCTTCACTGACGGAAAGTCATTACAAATCAATAACTGATGCTTTTTCTGGTTAGGGATTCACACTTTGTAAGCCACCTGAGCAAAGAATTCCCACAATCACGTTTACCTTTTCTCTATGTTTAACATTGTGTGGTAAATCTGAACTACAAACAAGACTGACAGAAACTGACATCACAAGGTGTTTCTTTCCCAAGCCACTCAACAATAACCACTCCTGCATTATCAGTTTGACATCCAAATCCAAACATTGTGCAAAAGTCGCACGTATCTCAGAGATTTTAAAACAGGCGCTGTTACGGTGAGTCCCGTGTCTCCTCATTTGTGACTCGCCTAAGCACTTCTCCAAATTTTATTTATACCTGTGTCTCAGATTGAAAAAAAGGATTATAATATTTCGCAAATTAAATTATTTTTTCACTCGAAGGGCGGCCGATGTAGTTTCTGAGACTTGCTTTACTGTGATGACCGGAGATCGGCATGATAAGTGAGCCGCGATGGACTTCAGCATGATCATATTTGCTCAGACACCGTCATGATTAGTATGAATTTTTAACAATTATGCCAGTTTGGTTATATTTTTCATCATTTTGTTTTTGAACTCTGAACTTTATATACTATACGAGTGTTGGCTGTGTTTGATTTTCATTACCGCACGTAAGCTTGCAATCTAACTGAGCGTGAAAATCTTTAAAACTCAGAATGTCTATTTTGTTTTTCCTTTGAGGATTTTCGTATCTGCCCACGTTTTAATAACGTAAATAACGGCGCCTGGTATGTTTACAAACCTTTCTTTGGTTCTTCTGTTACTACTTGCCGGCTCGCTTGTTCCGAAATTTCACTTTCAATTATCGGAAAAAGCTAAAAAGAAGTCCCGGAAAAGGTCGAACACGGTACAATTTGGCAGATGGCGTGACAGCTTTAGCTCAGTTCTATGCTCTATACTCTCATAGAGCACGCTCTTTCAACCAATGACAGCGCGCGTTATATCCGAACTTTATTATAATTCGTTTTATCCTCTGTTTCGATAGGAGAAATGGACTCACAGTTCACAGTTCAAACGTTATGCAATACGTTGATTACGTAATGATTTTTTCTAGAACAATTGTTCAACTAGTTTCATAAGATGAAAGTTGGAGAGTGATGGTACATCAGGAAATCATTTCCCTTGGTGAAAGTTTTAACCTCTCAGGAAGTTTAATGATACAAATGACCTTTCAATACAGGTGGAAGACAATAGAGACAGGCCCTTAGGGCTCACTCACCCAGACGCTTTAACAGTAGGGGTAAAAATTACAATAATTATGGGGAAAAACTCGGCCCTTTCCAAACTGACCGCTTAATACTGGTTCGAATGTGGTCAGATTGGTTTTTTCACAAAAAAACTTAAGAAGGAATACTTGTTTTTGGACAGTAGTTGAATTTGTTTGTTTTTGCGCGTATTGAACCTTCAGCAAAAATGACTCGAACTCTTTCTTATTAAAATAACTATCCATAGACAAACTTACAACTGACCTCCTTAAAAATGGTTGAACCAAAAATACGACTGAACATCTGCGTATTTATTGAACTGCTACAAAGGTTAATTGGGTTCAAAATTCAAGGAGCATAGAAATTTTTGCTTGGTAGGGAATTTTCGATGGTCACAATGATTACACATGTGGGTATTATGATTATCGTGGCGATTAAAAAAGACCGACTGCCTTGTTGATATCTTATCTTCATTGACATATTCATCCTACGAGAGGAGATCATTCGCTCCGACGAAGGGGCAACGCTCGAAACGTTCGCTTTGAAACTTTACGGTGGCCAATTAACATTATGAACTCAGTTGATAATACCGAATTACTTTAATCAGAACACTGAAACCGATTAGATTTTTGTGGAAATATATGGAAGATTTACCAAACTGATTTACACTTATCTTCTTCCTCTTCTCAAAGACGTTTTTTCTGTCTTTCGTTTTCGTAAAGGTCTCTATAATTTCCAAAGGGAAAGTTAAACCAACTAATCTTATGTCGATTATTATATACTATATCAAGCACTTAGAGGTGTTTACTTTTCTCCTATTTGTGTTTTCATTCTCTCAGGAGCGGTTTTTTTGAGTTAAAATGGTTTAAACATATTAAGATCAGCTTGTCAAACACTGCTGAAAGGGTTTTTTAGATAAAACTGCTCAATCACTTTCAAATGCCTCCTTGATTTTCAATTAAATTAACTCAAGTTATTTGACCTCACAGCATGGATTAGTTATCCAGGGTATAGAAGAATCTTCTTGGCTTTGTTATTTGTCGTCGTTAGGAGTCGTCAAAGATTCCACCCTTATGGTACTCTATCGGGTTCCTCAGAGGGAGCTGGCGGGCAAGAGAAGAATCTAATTCGAAATTTAATCCGTGGACTTTGGATTGTGAGTTACGTCACCTCTAAATCTTGCGTTTGACATTCGACAAAAAAAAAAAAAAAAAAACAGGATTGAATTTTATATTAGTATTAGCATCAGTCAGGCACGCTTTCTTGGTTTACAAAATTATAGATCTCGACCTTTGAAAGTCATGACTGAAACAAATTTGATATCAACAGCTTCACTGACGGAAAGTCATTACAAATCAATAACTGATGCTTTTTCTGGTTAGGGATTCACACTTTGTAAGCCACCTGAGCAAAGAATTCCCACAATCACGTTTACCTTTTCTCTATGTTTAACATTGTGTGGTAAATCTGAACTACAAACAAGACTGACAGAAACTGACATCACAAGGTGTTTCTTTCCCAAGCCACTCAACAATAACCACTCCTGCATTATCAGTTTGACATCCAAATCCAAACATTGTGCAAAAGTCGCACGTATCTCAGAGATTTTAAAACAGGCGCTGTTACGGTGAGTCCTGTGTCTCCTCATTTGTTCGACTCGCCTAAGCACTTCTCCAAATTTTATTTATACCTGTCTCAGATTGAAATAAAGGATTATAGTATTTCGCAACATTAATTTCGTTCGACACTTAATTCGTTTTATCCTCTGTTTCGATAGGAGAAATGGACTAATGGTTCACATTTCAAACGTTATGCAATACGTTGATTACGTAATGATATTTTCCAGAACAATTGTTCAACTAGTTTCATGAGATGAAAGTTGGAGAGTGATGGTACATCAGGAAATCATTTCCCTTGGTGAAAGTTCTAACCCCTCAAGAAAGGTAATGATACAAGTGACCGCTCAATACAGGTGGAAGACAGTAGAGACAGGCCCTTGGGACTCACTCACTCAGGTGCTTTAACAGTAGAGGTAAAAATTACAATAATTATGGGGAAAAAACTCGGCCCTTTCCAAACTGACCGCTTAATACTGGTTCGAATGTGGTCAGATTGGTTTTTTCACCAAAAAACTTAAGAAGGAATACTTGTTTTTCGACAGTAGTTGAATTTGTTTGTTTTTCGACAGTAGTTGAATTTGTTTGTTTTTGCGCGTATTGAACCTTCAGCAAAAATGACTTGAACTCTTTCTTATTAAAGTAACTATCCATAGACAAACTTACAACTGGCCTCCTTAAAATGGTTGAACCAAAAATACAACTGAACATCTGCGTATTTATTGAACTGCTACAAAGGTTAATTGGGTTCAAAATTCAAGGAGCATAGAAATTTTTGCTTGGTAGGGAATTTCCGATGGTCACAATGATTACACATGTGGGTATTATGATTATCGTGGCGATTAAAAAAGACCGACTACCTTGTTGATATCGTATCTTCATTGACCTATTCATCCTACGAGAGGAGATCATTCGCTCCGACGAAGGGGTAACGCTCGAAACGTTCGCTTTGAAACTTTAAGGTGGCCAATTTAAGTTATGAACTCAGTTGATAATACCGAATTACTTTAATCAGAACACTGTATAAAGAATCTTCTCTCTTCTCTTGCATTGTTTCACCTTTGTGCTTTGAAATGAAAACTTTCAGCACTTTTGACAAAGACAATGACATAAATCTTGATCAGTTTTGATCCATGGCACAGTTTTGATCAATGGCACAGTTTTCTCCGGCTGTTATCCTGATCTATTTGACCCTCAAGATTATGCGCCCAACTCTTCTCCTTTCCCACGGAACGCACAAGAGGAAAAATCAAGAGAGAGAATTTTTATTAAATCGAACTCGAGTCAGCTCGAACTTTTTTATCTTGTTGAATAAGAGTGACTCGATGACCTTGAAGACGAATGGGGATCAAGGTATTTTGCTAGAGTAGTAGCAGTTAAGATTACTCTGTTGGAAACACTCGATATAGAATTGATACATTATTGATATGTTAAATAAAATCCTTCATTTCATTCGTGTGTTGTCATGACACCATTCCTACTCTGCGCAGTTCAAAAGCGAGAGGCGCAATCTCAAAATTTTTTTAGGGTTTTTAATTTCATGATCTAAATTGTGATTTCTCAGCTTACGGCGCTGCGTAGAAAAACTCGATCAAATCATTTTTAATATTAGAATACATGGCTTCATGGGAAATCCTTCGAAATCTTAATAAAAAGTCTGATTTTGATGTCAGAAAAATTCCATCCGCATGTCCGCATTTTCATTTTCTGAAAATGTCCGCAGAGACCTTTTCGAGCCTAAACTTAATCGTAACTGGCATTTATTTCTTGGAAATCGATGTGATAAAATGTCTCATCTCAGGGTAACATGAGTACATTTCTAGCCCGTCTGAAGGTTATGCGCCCTTTCTGACTGAACGTTTAAAGCAATGATTGATAAATATGAAACGAAAAATAGAGGCAAAAAAAAGATTGTGTTATTAGTGAAATCACAGAATTCAAAATTCAACGAACTCTTCAGAACTGCCAATTTGATTATAGGCTCGTTTTTTTTCTTTGCTTTAAGGGAATAATTCGATAAACATGATTATTTTGAATATAGGACGAGTGAGGAGTACGGTACCACCTCGGAGTGAAAACGGTTCAATGCATTCTGCCTAAAACATTCGGCCATGTCCACTTTTGATTTGAAGCCTAACATTTTTGGTATATAAAGGACTTCAATATCTTCTTTACATGAATCTCAGTATTTCGGAAAATATTCCGTCAGGAGAGCAGTTTGTGGCAAGACTGGCTCACGGGTGTCTTTTTCAACTTTGAAATAACCAGACAAATGTAAACATCTCAAAATCTTTTACTAAAAAAAAAAATGATCGAAGCCTACTAAAAAAAAACTCACACCACTCATTCCTGGATATTTCGTGAAAACCTTCTTTTCATTTGCGCGTTATCATGACAACATCCCCTCCCTACGTTGCTCAAATGCAAGAGGTGCGACCTTAAAATGCCTGATTCACAATTTTAATCAATTTATCCAGACTGTTTTAAAATCTAAGGCTATTTATCCGGATTGTTAAATCGTGCTATCGTTTGTATTTTGATGTTAGACATAGAGCAATGATACGCGTTATTTCAAACTTTCCACTATGCAACCATGGTAGTATTAGACATTATGCCTGTGGGGGTGGTACTTCTTCCACGTAGATCCGGGACACTGAGTTCCAGCCTGTGCGTGCGTCAGCAGATCCGTAACCATTACAGTTACCGACCCAGAATCCCAAGCGCACGACACCTTTCTGGACTTTCTCGCACACACCCTCGATATGACGAGGGCGGTATAAAAACTTTTTGTCGCCATTTCCATGTACCATGTAGACTATGCCATCAATTGCAGCAGGAGCTGAGCACTCTGCGCCGTTTAAGGTGAAATACCATCGTCTGCAGCAATCATGGCAGTTACCGAGGCGGAGGTTGCCATTCCAAAAAACACGCAGAGCTGTTTTGGCCGACTTTTTGATGAAAAGGCATTCCTGAAGGAAGAAATGATGGTACATATGAGCAACATGGATTCAAAATACCCCTGAGAGAAATAAGTCCTAAATTAATTTCCAAAAGTCCAGTCAAGGGGATCTTTGGTTACATGTAGGTTTAACTTCACAGTTTCTGTTTTTGGCTTACTGCACAACTCGATCTTCTTTCAGTAAAAATTTTGTAGGAATCGTCTATTAAAAGCATCATTGACAAATACGGTTTTGTAAAATTGCAATTAATTAAATGGAAAAAAAAATACCTTTATTAACCCAGTGTCCTTTCCTTCATTCAAATTTTTGAAAACACACTGTTTCCAATTAGTTCCCAAAGCTCCTGGAAGTCCCTGGAGGCCTGGGGCTCCCTGGCTTCCTTTATCCCCTGCCACACCTTTGGTTCCTCGTGGACCCTGTCGGCCCGTGGACCCTTGAGGTCCCATTTTTCCTGAATGTCCCTGTTGACCTGGGAGGCCTTGGTTTCCAGGCTTTCCCGCGTTGCCTTTGTCCCCTTGTGGTCCCGTAGAACTCGAGGACCGGGTGGTCCTGCGATGCCCGTGGGTCCCGCGGGTCCTGGGCTCCCAGGAATACCTGGTATACCTGGTGCGCCAAAGGGAGCACCATAGGCACAGAGTCCATATGGCGGATATGGGTGAGTGCCCTGTGTCAGGAGAAAAAAAAACAGAACACGCAACTTTATTTATATGCTGTCAGAAATATGACTATTTTTCTTGTGAACAATCATTGTGACTAATTCATCTTTCTAAGAGTCGAAGTATTCGGTCATGAAATCATCGTTCTGTTCCAATTTTTCGGGAATATCTCCTTTTCTGTCCCCTTTTGGAGTAACAGTGACGGAGAATGATGATGAATACAATGTTGTGATGTTTTGGAAAAAATAAACTTACCATGTTACCATTCGGCTTGCCGCCGCTGCTGTTGTTTTTTGCTGCATAGCAAAGAGCAATCAGCGGAAAAATCAGCCAAAATATTTTGGTTTTGGGCGATATGTTCACACAATCTTGCATGTTGTTTATTCCTCAGCTGTTTTTAGCTTGATGGAGAGACCTCTTACCTTATTCTTCGGCTATTACAGAGATAAAATAATACAAAAGTTAAGGAACATCTTTCTTTTATTGATGTTGCTGACGAAGTTTCGTGAAAACACGTTCTGGACATGATAAACTGACGGACGTATAAAATAAGACATGAATTGTGATTGGTTGATTACTATCAAGTTGACCAATTACATCGCTTCATATATGTTGTGCTTAAGTGCGCTAACATTCTCATAAACGCTTTCAAGAACCAATAAATAAATACATGACAAGCAGTATTGCCACGTTAAAAATTTGAAAGAAAATATATAATGTTAGTTGCTAGAGTGTTCGTCTTGGAAAGGGAATGAACTTGATATTTTATGTTACTATTGATTTGATCTTTGCATCTTTCTTTGATATGTTTTAGGCTTTAAAGTCAGTTTTGATTAATGTTCTTTGAGCGATCGTATATCTGCGCTGTGAAACAAGAACTCAGTCGGACTTATATGATTGGAGGGGCGTAATTGTGAAATCCATATCTTAATCTCCATAAAACATAATCTCTATTTATTGAGAGTTCTGGTTTTGAAATAAACGACATATTTTCCTCTTTTTTTCCCTTGATACATCCTGTTCTTCTTTCCAAAATATGTTCAAATAAGGAAATTGTATTGTTCGAAAGAGGTGAACACAAAAAGTTCTGCTGAATAGATTAGCTGCTCAGATGATATCAATATCAAACAAATGGCCTTCAACGCTCACAGTTTCGCTAACAATAAGCCTAAATCTGCCATATAGAGCTAAAAAAATTGTAATTCTTGAAAAGTAATTCCTTATAAAAAGCAGCATTATCAAGTCAAAAGCGCTGTTTTTATGACCTCTTGTAAAATTGATTTAGTGACGGCAATAGAATTGTTTTTTCGTTGTTGTTGTTTTTACTATCTTGGTTGTGCAGCTTAATCACAGGTTATAGAGGATTGTGTGCTCGTGCAGAGAATCAACTTAGAGAAGAAAAGTTGGTTAATTAAATTCCTATAGAGAAAAAGCTTGATTAGATTAAGATCAACGTTTAGTTAATTTCATCGACATGGAATTTGATGGAGTATAAAACTACATTCCCATTGCGCTGTTCAGTGAAAGAGTTATGTGGAAAATTGAACGAACAGACTTGTTATTGCTCGTGAATTTATTTACCTTGGAGTATTTCAGCCCTTTTGCTGCCTGACAGGAAACTGGAGGAAGCTAAACCAAATGAGAAAGTGAGAATCAAGTTTAACTTTGTTGAATACAGGAAAAGATGGATAAAAAAAAAAACTTATTTACCAGATCCTTCTAAGCCCCTAATTTGTGCTCAGAGCTCTTTTACGTCCCACATTGCATGCCGATTTCTTTCGTTGTTTGTTTAGAGCCGATTCCTGTCAGAACAAGATCAAGAAACAAAACACAAACGATACGGGAAAGTTTTCATTCTCTTAAGCACAGCTGTTTGTTAAATTACATTGTATGGTCGTAACTTGTTTTGGGAGATCCCTGATAAAACCGAGCTGTTGATTAAAGCAAACTCATCTTTTAACTAAAAAAACTGCTCTCACTATGAACTTGAATGAAAGTGGAAAACTTTTCAATCCTCCTGCAGCGGGACGAGGAAATTAGGTTGATATTACTATGAAATCCATTCAGGAATTCTGCGTGAAAAAAATATTGATTTTCTAAACGGCATATCCTTCTATAGGGCCAGTGAAAGACAAAAAATGCAAACTGAAACCAAGACAAAATCAGCCAGCTTTTTTGAACTAACTCTCTGAAGTGTAGTTTTATGAAGATATACTTAATAGGACTGAAATAGAAATACTTACTTTTCAATTTCAAACCCTTTTCCTAATGGTTTATTTATTTTTTCTTTTCTTCTTGGGGCAATCACATTTCTCAGCCTTCAGCTCTATGAAGTAAACCTCAGTCAGACCATTTAAAATTGAAATACATGTCTTCTCATAAACAATTTATATGATCTTTCGTAAATCCTACCTATTAAAGTCGATTTTTTCCTTGGTAGAGCTCTTCAAAATTTCTTGAAAATGCGACAAAGAACTCGATGTGAGGAGGCGAAATATATTTTTTAAAACAAAGAGAATTTTTCTTTCGCCATTCGAAGATTTCAAAATTTGACTTTATTTTAAATAAACTCCGCTATGCAATTTGCGGGATTTAGACACATGATTTTTTCCTTTGAAGAACATATGCTTCCCCCGAGATGGGGTAAGCTGGGAAGTTCACGAGACCGTGACCACAAAAGAATTCGATTCAAATATGTGTTAACCGCAAAATTAAAGAGCGTAAGTATTCTTTCATTCGTGTCCAGTATGTACCTCTACCGTATAAATAATTGTACAGCATTCAGCTTCTCTCGTTCAAGAAATGTTTCCGTTCAAAACGAAGCTAAAAAGAATCATTCAGACCCAAAATGATTAATTTCCTTGGGTGCAGTGTAAATCAGTTTCTCTTGTCTCTCGCTTTCTTATCACGAATAATTTCTGAGTGTCAGTAAAATGTCTCTAAAAAGTGATTTAGAAATTAAAGTCACTAATTCAGTTCGTGTCATTAAAATTTGACAAGTACACTCTACGTCGTTCCTGTGATGGTACGACCTGAAAAACGAAGTTAAATGATTAGATCAGATATGTTTTAAGTCTAGTTTTTTTCAAAAGGAAAAGCAAGAAATTCTGTGGCTGGCAGACTGATAAAAGACTTGGTTCAGGCAAATCAATTTCAAAAGCGAAATAATTCCTGTTAACAAACTGTCAAACTGAAGCTAATTTGAATGTGTCGTCGTTTACTATACAAATAAAATTCACTACTGTAGTAAACACTTAGAGTATTCTTTCTTCTTAATTCTTCTTGATTACACATGGCACGTAATCTGACAAACAAATTTGATCAATCACTTTAGTTCAACGAACATATTTGAAAAGAATGTTTCAAGCAATCCAGAGAAATAAATGCAATACTTAGACTTTGACGAAGCCTTGTTTTTTTTAGCCGGATCAGGAAAAAAGCAAAAGAGAGAAATTTCTTTATATTGCATAGCTATGTGGTCAACTTTGATAAATATTTCGATTATTTTCGTAGTTTTGTTGTCAGATGATACTAAAGTACACACGCTTGCAGACAGAACTGCATAAATTAAAGTAAAGAGGCCTTAGACGAAAAAACGCGGTTACTACGTAGGAAAGAATTAATAAAGTCGTCCTCGATGCGACAAGAAGAGTACTAAGTCTGAAGCGATTTTTGCAGAGTTCATCAAAACGTATTTGAAAATATTTTGGTCTATCGGTGCGCAGATCTCATCTTTGAGCAATTGGCCTTGCGTCAGTGAGGAACATGTAGACTGTCAAAAAATCAGTCTAAACTCTTACAAAACGTGTGAGATTTCATCGGAAAATCAACATCAGATAAAAGTTTGTTTCATATATGCGACAAGCTTGTGCATAAACAAACCGTGCGAACATTATGGAGGAAAATTCTCTCACCTGAAAGTAACGTGCGGCTCAATTCCATACTTTTAACGTTTCTCATCGTTGAGGTGCACCCGCCATACCTTAGTCAGGAATGTTTCCCACTCTTACCAGAGCGAAAAACCGTCGGCTATTTTTCCATAATTGTTCCGGGAATAGCAGAGCAGTGTTAAAGTTCACTTATCGAGTAAATTGAGAGCTGAATGATTGAGAATATCAAAACCGGTGAAAATCTTTCAATACAATGAACACTACCCAACACTACTACTTGTGAGACGATTTGTTTTTCACAATATTTTCATAAGCCCAGGTTCTTGTTCCTACCAGTTCGTTTATAACATTGTTGTTAATAGCTCTATGTTGATCAAAACTGACATATCTGCCACAAAAGTTTACTTTGGGTCTTTCTACAATTCATGTTGGTGGCTTCTCTCCTTTTGAATGCAAATGTTCTCTGACTCGGATCTGAAGCAATCAACTCTTTTTGCAATAAAGATAAATAAGATTAAACGTGAAGAAATTTATATTTAAATCTATCGTGCAGTGAAGCAGCCCTTTTTGAAAAATTGATCTCCATCCGTCTGTTTTAAGTCTTTAACTCTGTTTCGAGACTGATGCGAATAATCTTATCGCAAATCAACGTACACATGAATGATGTATCCGGATGTATCGTTAATGGTTACATTGGTTTTGATAAAACTGTTACAGCGAAAGTGACCGAGATATCCTGAGGTTTTAGATGGAAAAATAAAACCTCTCTGGCCACCCTCTCCTTACCTAGTCTACCTTCCAAGATTGCCATGGATTGTGCTAGCAGCCTTTGCCATGTCATAAAGATTGTACTAAACAGTCTTACAACCCACTCTACATAGTTCAAAGGCGCAACCTTAAAATGTCCGATTTCACAACTTTGCTGTAATTTATCCCGACTGTTAAATCTAAGGTTCCTGATTGTGCTATTGTTCTTATTCTGCTGTTAGATATTGAGAAATGAAACCATGGTAGTATACGACATTATGCCTGTGGGGGTGGTACTTCTTCCACGTAGATCCGGGACACTGAGTTCCAGCCTGTGTGTGCGTTAGCAGATCCGTAACTATTACAGTTACCGACCCAGAATCCAACGCGCACAACACCTTTGAGGACTATCTCGCACACACCCTCGATATGACGTGGGCGGTATAAATCCTTTTTGGCGCCATTTCCATTTTTTTTTTTTTGTCACAAATTCATCTTTCTGAGAATCGAAGGGTCGGGCAATCTTCCTTCTGTTTGTAGTTTACAGTGAATTTCTCCTTTACCATTCTCTTCTGGAATGACACTGACTGACACAATCAGACGAAATGATGACAATGTCAATGTTGGGATATATTTGGAAAGAATAAACTTACCATGTAACCATTAGATTTTCCGCCGCTGCTGCTGTTTTTTGCTGCATAGCAAAGAGCAATCAGCGGTAAAACCAGCCAAAACACCTTAATGTTGGGCGTCATGTTCACACCAGCTAGTATGAAGTTTATCCTTCAACTGTAAATAAAGAGAAAATAAGACAAAGTACATTAACTGCAGAAGGATTACAAGAGTTGGTTTTTTCGATTTGTTTCTGCTTTCATCAGTAACACAAAACATGACACCCAATGGTTCTCTTGATTTGGTATTGCAAGAAGGATCTTAGGAGTTGTAGCAGTTCACAGCGATTCTCTGGCCTCAAAACCAATTTGATCTTGAAAATAGCAATGGACTGACTGATAAGAGAAAAAACGCGAAAAGAAAATTTGCTTATCAATTCACGCCACAGTTAACAAGAAAAGCTGTTCAGGTAAACCTTTGAGGAGAGGGAGCTCTTATCAACAGTATCACCTGAAATTGTACGCTAATTTACCTCTACAACTGCAAGATAACTTTCTTCGTTCCTCAAAATGTAAGACTAGCGGGGAGAGCTGGTACCCTTTTAGAGTGGCAGCAGAGGGAAATACTACACAGAGATCATTTCTAGTAAAAGGAAAACTTAAAGATTAATAATTAACACGACTGGAAGTAACATTTCACATTCTCTTGTTTGGCAGTATTGTTTTATGGAATACTCAGCTAATCTACTTTCCTGACTTTTGAAAAATGAGTTACATTGTATCATCTTATCGTGTGCGTTACCCGAGAACAAATCGTAGAAAGCTCAAGAGGAAAAATATGAGACGCGAAAATAACATTCCTAACAACTGGAAAAGTGGAGAAAAGAGTCACGAACTGGATCCTCCATCAATCATAATTTGTCAGTGATAATTCGTTTTCTTCTTACACTGTTACTTGTTTCCCTCCAGTTGTTGAAGGCATTCTCGTCAAAACAAGATCTTGGATCATCTTAGCATATGTGTTGTCTGAGGGCAAGTTGTAGAGAGCTCAACAGGAAAAAATGTGACGTGCCTGTTGTTTGCTGAATTTCTTATTACCAGTCCTCTTTTTTCTAACATCAGTACTCCAAAAGAAACTTTCAAAAAAGGAAAGGCAGAAAAGTCTCCATCTATCAAATTTATCATAGGAATAACATTGTTTATTTTTTTTCAGAGGGCACGGTAACGAATCCTGCAATCTGAATTGGTTCTTTACCCGGTCAGTATTTTCCTATCTCTGCCCACGGGCCACGGTAACGCTTTCGTGAGTCGTTGCCATTTTTCATAAATATATCTCGTTTTTCCCGGCTAGGCAGTATTTTTAAGCAAAGACGTTGGTCACTACCTCAAGAAGATAAATAACTTATTAATCCTCCCTTTTCTCTCTCTCAAATCACTTTGGTTGACAGAAAAATATTGGTTTCAGAATGAATTTGTATAAGCAATAGTGTCAGTACTTTGGTTGACAGGTGGCCTAAAAACCTTCTGCAATTAATTTTAATCGTTCAAAAAAAGTACTCAGAAAGTTAAAACGTGAGGCATTTGGTTACAGTTGAACTAATCGATGGAACTTTTTTTCATTTAATATCTGAATTTTCTCTAACAATTTGTTCGTAGTGAAAGAGCGAGCGAAGTTTTAATTTCAGTTCTACAACAAATATACGCTCTCGTTAAGTCATGGTCCTTCTAAATCCGTTCAATTTGGACATTTGTATTGTAAACTGAAGGAATTCAATGAGAAAAGGCTGCATTAAATCCCCTTGTGTCTCGTTGGAGTGTATCATTCGAATTTAGTTTTCGTGGAGGAAAGACCAGATTTATACGCGCCATTGCAGCAAACAAACGAGTAAACTCTCACAACTTCAAAACAAAAAATTTGAATTTACTTACAATTACTTTCCTCGCCGTTTACTTAAGGAACAGAAAACATTGTCGTGAGAGTTCGTTGTTTTTTAAAAGTGTACATGCGCTTTCTTTTTTTCATACGCGCTCTCTAATTGACAGGTGTCAGATTGAGACAGATACTTGTCAAAATAATGTTTCAAAATTTGTTTGGAAGCCTTTTAAATCACCTTTATCATTACGCAAATGAAATGGTAATGATAAAGGTATTTTAACTACCATTTACTCGCTCAAAAAGTGTTTAGTTTATGGAAGATTTTGACGTCTTTACAACCCTAAATCATTCGGGTTCTTTCGGAAAGAATTTCGTGAAGTTTTTTAAAAAAATAGATATGTTATTTACCGGCATAGGGTCGGTCCGTATGGTGAAAAATTTATTTATGTTGTCCCTCAGATCTGTGTTATTCCACCCCGAGCGCGAATGTGACTTTAGTGTGTTTTAAAACTTATCACCATTCAATGTTCACGTCGTCATACCAAAAACGGATGGAAATGAAATATCGACCGCATAAGTACCTATTTTGAACATAATTGAGTTCATTGGGTATAATCTGTGCTTAAAAAAGTGAATTGAAAACGAAAAAAACAGCGCTCATCAGAAATAGTAAAGATTCTGAATTTACGTTCAACTATTTGTTACAGTGATGCGACCTTGAAGTGGCAATGAAACGTTTTTATGGTGGGAGAGTAAGTTTTCATGATCTCGTCAATGTCGAGGTAAAATATCCGTTTAAAGTTCACGAAATGCAGAGAAAAGGCGAGCGCATCAAAGCTCGTCTTCGACATTGTGTAAGCCAGATAGACATGAATATAAATTGATCAGATTATTACAGTTTTATTGAATTTCATCACAATTATGGTTAGTCAGCTTGTGGCAATCTAGGTTATATCCACTATATTTCAAAGTATTTGATTGTGAAATGCCTTCTATTATTGACAATCAAAGAACTTTAACAACAACTACACGTATATCGCAAGATATTTTATTCTAAATAAAATAATCAAACTTGAACACACGCCTCACGTTCCATAACTGGGTCAGTAAGTGATGCCCATTATGCCTAATTATTTTTGCCCAGTCGAAGTCACAGATGTAATATTACAACAATTTCAGAAGCAATAAAAACCCTCCTCCTCTTCGTGTGGAGTACCTTTAAGATGAAATCTTGGGTTTTGCTTGCTGAGATGTGGAAGGCTTACTACAGTTCGCCCATAATTTTTCGCTAGCGTACACATTTGAAGTTTAAAATATTAGACGTTGTGACTTAGTAATAATAATAATAGGACTGACTAGAGTTTCATTTGGTCTTTAATCAAACGATTCATTACGAAATCTGACCATCGCAAAGCGGGAGTCCGATTTGTTAATCACGAGCATGATTACAGACCGAACTGGACAATATGAAGTACTGTTAACAATAATCACAACCATTTCAATTTCCGAGAAGATCAAATGAATTAATTTGAGAAAGGGCTTTCAGAATTCATTATCTAAGGTAAAAACCTCCTCCATTTTGGAAATTCGCCAGTTTTGAAGGGTAAGTGGTTATTACTATGGTTATTGTTATTAATTATGTGATTGGTGGATTTTGCTGAGTGGACTTGGTATGATTGGCTGCTTTAACTGTCCGGTTATAGGTGTCCGGTTACGGCCAATTGTCCGATTACATCTGTACATAATAATTAGAGAAAATAAAGCAACTAACGGATCAATCACATCTGAGGAAATTGTAATGGTTATGATTTAGCCTGATAAGTTTCATTACTACGATAACGTCTCCACCAGGTGTCTGTTACTGGAGCCATTCAAATTCTTAAGGAAAGAGGAAAGGGTTATTCTTTTGGTCAAACAAGACGACTATTGTCGGATGATGAGCTTATAGCTTTCAAACGAATGAATCTATTACAATTATCCTGATTTTTTTTATTCTTTAAAGGTGATAAAAGGAGAGTAAGAGAAATCCGAGCGCGTTGCTCTTGCAGATATAAGTTATTTGCCAATAAGGTTATCAGCTTGAATGTTTTTGTTTGTTTGTTTGTCTGTTTTTTTTTTTTGGCCTTTAAATAATAATTCGACATCCACTATTATTACATATATAGGACGGTTCCATGTCGGAGTAACAACAGAAGCGTAACATTTTCGGTATATACAGGACTTAAATCTCTTCTACGCATGAATCTCAATTTTTTGGAAAGAATCCCGTCAGGAAAGAAGTTTGTAGCAGGACTCACTCGTGGGTGCTCTTATTTTCTACACTGAGATAAACGGTCAAATGTCAAAACATCATAAACGAGGTCTTTGAAATGAGCTCAGCCCTAATAACCAAACACACACCAAACTCTCCTGGATTTTTAGTGAAAACCTTCTTTTTATTTGCGAGTTGTCATGGCAGCATCCCCACTCTATATAGTTCAGAAGCTAAAAATGCCCGATTTCACAACTTTACTGTATTTTATCCCGACTGTTAAATCTAAGATTCCTGATTGTGCTATTGTTCTTATTCTGCTGTTAGATATTGAGCAATGAAACCATGGTAGGTTACAAGACATTATGCCTGTGGGGGTGGTACTTCTTCCACGTAGATCCGGGACACTGAGTTCCAGCCTGTGTATGCGTCAGCAGATCCGTAACCTTTACAGTTACCGACCCAGAATCCCACGCGCACAACACCTTTGTGGACTTTCTCGCATACACCCTCGATATGACGGGGACGGTGCAAATCCTTTTTGCCGCCATTTCCATGTACCATGTAGACTACGCCATCAATTGCAGCAGGAGCTGAGTACTCTGCGCCATTTAAGGTGAAATACCATCGTCTGCAGCAACCATGGCAGCCGTAGAGGCGGAGGTTGCCACTCCAAAACACGCGCAGAGCTGTTTTGGCAGACTTTTTGATGAAAAGGCATTCCTGGAGAAATAAATGATGGTTAACTGTGAACAATATGAATTCAAAATGTCTCTGAGCGATATAAGTCCTAAATCAAGTCCAGTTTACGAATCCTTTAACTACTTAGGGTTTATCTTCACAGTTTCGTTCTTCTACCACAGAAAAAATTATTTTAGCTTGCTGCATAACTCGATCTTCTTTTAGTCAAAATTTGATAGGAATCGTCTATTCAAGCAGTGATGTCAAATACGATTTTGTAAAATTGCAATTAATTGAAAGAAAAACTGAAATACCTTTATCAAGCCAGTGTCCTTTCCATCGTTTAAATTTTTAAATACACATTGTTTCCAATTACTTCCTAGAGCTCCTGGAGGTCCCCGGAGGCCTGAGGCTCCCTGGCTTCCTTTATCTCCTGTATCACCTTTGGTTCCTCGTGGACCCTGTCGGCCTGTGGACCCTTGAGGTCCCATTTTTCCTGGAGGTCCCTGTGGACCTGTAAGGCCTTGGTTTCCTGGCTTTCCGGCGTCGCCCTTGTCCCCTTGTGGTCCCGTAGAACCACGAGGACCGGGTGGTCCTGCGATGCCCGTGGGTCCCGCGGGTCCTGGGCTCCCGGGAATACCTGGTATCCCTGGCGCGCCAAAAGTAGTACCATAAGCACAGGGTCCATGCGGTGGATATGGGTAAGCGCCCTGTGTTTAGAAAAAAAACACACATAACTTTTGTTCATGGAAGAATTATAACTACTTTTTGTTTTAAGATCAGTTGTGACAAATTCATCTTTCTAAGAATCAAAGTGTCGGGCAATCTTTCTTCTGTTTTCAGTTTTCAGTGAATTTCTCCTTCACCATTCTCTTTTGGAATGACACTGACTGACACAATCAGACAAGATGATAACGATAACAATGTTGGGATATATTTGGAAAGAATTAACTTACCATGTAACCATTAGATTTTCCGCCGCTGCTGCTGTTTTTTGCTGCATAGCAAAGAGCAATCAGCGGTAAAATCAGCCAAAGTACCTTAATGTGGGGCGTCATGTTCACACAAGCGTGTATGTTGTTTATCCTTCAACTGTAAATAGAGAGAAAATTTGGCAAAGCACATTACTTGCAGAAGGGTTACATGGGCTGGTTTTTTTTATTTGTTTCTGCTGTCTTCAGTGACACAAAACATGACACCCAATGAATCTCTTGATATGGTATTTAGAAGGATCTTAGGAGTTGAAGCAGTTCACAGTGATTCTCTGACCTCAAAACCAATCTGATCTTGAAAATAGTAATTGACTCACTGATAAGAAAGAAAACGCGAAAAGGAAATTTGCTGGTCAATTCATGCCACACTTAATAAGAGGAGCTTAATTATTCTCTTACCTTGTTCTTGCGGCTATCTAAAAGGAAAAACGGTAAAAAAAAGAATCAACAGTATCACCTGAAATTGTGCGCTAATTTACCTCTACAGATACTAGAGAACTTTCTTCGTTCCACAGATGTAAGACCGGTGGAGAGAGCTCGTACCTTTTTTAAAGTGGCTAGCAGCAGAGTAAAATATTACACCAATTCTAAGCCAAGTGTTTTATAAGTCCTTCGAGCTGGCGGTCGTAAAAACATGTTTACAACATGACTAACTGTCGTATGCGTAGGATAAGACATGAAACCCGATTGGGTCGATCGACATCAATTCCACCAACCAGGTAACCCCTTAAATTTTGAGTTTAAATGCATTATCATGTAACTGATATGCCTCGAAGAAAATATGCTATGCGCTTGAATTTGAGCTTATTTTTGGAGGAAAATCAAATTTAATATTGTATTATTGGTTAAATAAACGATACGATTTACTACTGTTGACTCTACAGCGGTGGGTCAAAGGTTTTTTTCTAATCATTATGAATTTCTCAGCTTTTGGCCGTCGTAAGAAAAACTTGATCAGATTAGTTCGAATTAGAACTTTGATCCAATGTTGTGATTTTGAAGCCAGTAAATTTCCTCCTTTTTTGTTGGATAACTCTTGTGGTCGTTTATTGGCGACAGATTTTTCGAAAATGTTCGGCAAAAAATAATTTGTTGCGTTAAATTTGAATTAATGTTAAAATGCGCTGGTGTGAAATTAAAAGTGAAGTCATTTAGAGCATACTTCTTTCGAATGATTGTTAATGAAATTACATAGCTATGACAAGATTCCTTTCAGAAATTATGTGATCAAGCACGTGTGCAAAGATCATTTCTAATAAAAGGGAAATGTAAAGGTTAATAATTAACATGACTGGAAGTAACATTTCACATTCTCTTGTTTGGCAGTATTGTTTTTTGGAATACTCAGCTAATCTACTTTTCTTGACTTTTGAAAAATGAGTTACATTGGATCATCTTGTCGTGTGCGTTGCCTGAGAACAAATTGTAGAAAACTCAAGAGGAAAAAAATGAGACACGAAAAATTACATTTCAAGAAACGAGAAAAGTGGAGAAAAGAGTCGCTGATCAGATCCTCCAACAATTATAATTTGTCATTGATAATTCGTTTTCTTCTTACACTGTTACTTGTTTCCCTCCAGTTGTTTGAAGGCATTCTCGTCAAAACAAGATCTCGAAACAACTTATTAACTATGCAGAATTAGCGGAAGTTACTAATCACAAAACAAAAAATACGAAACAGAGTTAACTGACAGGGTTTCCTATTTAACTCTTGGTTATCAGTTAATTATTGGAATTGCTTAACCCTATCGAAGCTAAGATTATCGAAGCGGATCAAAAAAATACTTGAATTCAATAACCTTCAGACCTAGGTTGCCATTTCATTCTGTGGAATTTGTTACTGCTAAATTTTATATTTGTTTTTCTCTGGCTGTTTTCATTTTTGAGACAAATTCTGTTCTTAGTTGTACCAACCTTTATATCTTGATTCTAAACAATTATAAATATTCACCACTTTAATGAAATTACAATTTAAGTCTCTTTACTTGGTTAGAAAAAAAATATTGTTTACGTTTGTTTTCCGCTGTAAAACACAGGAAATGATAGAATGCAAGTTATCATGAGCGGTAGGGAATATACGTTAGTTTTCATTCAGCGAAAATAGAAATCTTTTTTGATCATAATGTACTTGTTATCCTGACTTCCTTTGCCCAACAGAAAAGTTATTCCCGCTACCTGACAAAAGGTCGTTACCGCGTGTTAATAAATCGAATAGATTTGAAATTCACGTTCGTTTTATCATCACATAGTTTATCACACTGCTCTAAAACTCGTACAAAATAAACCTTCAACAGTTTTCATTTGCTCGGTTTTAGTCTGACAGGATCAAGTTAAGTATAATAATAAATAGCTAAAAGAGTATTTAGCTATGCAAATTACCACTTTTAACTAATTTTGTCCGGAGTCGTTTCGTTCTAACTGAAATACAGTAGCTTACTTCAGTTGTTGATAAATTGGTCGCTTTCTGCGAATTTCTCTGTAGCGTCTTCATGGAGCGAAAAATACTCTGAAAAAGGTTCGAAGAACTCTTTTTAAGGCCATGCACAAACTCAATCGTATCTGGCATTCATTTATTGAAGATCACGTCTGAACTCTGGATAACAGGACTATATTTCTGCACTATCTTACGGTCATGGACTTTGTGACAGAATGTAAGAAGTAAGACAAAATGTTTTGTCATTCAGACGACCGAATACTTCGCAATAAACAATTTGTGGCACGGATATAATTTTTCTTGATAAGCACAGGAGTGAAAATCAAAGTAAAGTCATTTGGAACATTCCTTTATTCACGCTTTGTAAACGAAATTTTATCGATATAACACGATCCGTCTCTGAAATTATCCTACCTGAAATTGCAAAATTATTCGTAGAAATATCATCTCTGGTACTAGAAAAACGCGTGATGAAGTATTAATAAACACGACTTAAAAATGATAAAAAAGAAAGATCTTGTCACCAGCAAAATCACAAAATTCAACGAATTCTCAGAATCTTCCTCATGGAATATGATTGTAAGGAAGATGTCATTCACATTCTCTTGTTTGGCGGTATTGTTTTATAAATAACTCAACTAATCTTCTTTTGCTGACTTTTGAAAATGGTTTACCTTGGATCATCTTAGCATATGTGTTGCCTTAGGGCAAGTTATAGAGAGTTGAACAGGAAAAAATGAGAAGCGTCGGTTGTTTGTTGAATTTCTTATTATTAAAAGTTTTTTTTGTCTCGTTTGTAATACAACAGTTTCTTGTTTATTTCCGCTGGCTGTTTTCATAGTTAAAAACACCTTCTGTTGTTACTCGTACCTTCCTTTATGTCTTAATTCTTAATTCTCAGTCCAAAACTTAGAAATATTCGGCAGTGTAATTAGATTATAATCGAAGTCTGTCTCTTTATTGGGTTAAAACTTTAGTTTGTTTTCTGTTTCCCGCAGTAAAAACTAGGAAATGAAAGGAACAGAATAAAAAGCTCTCACATGCAGGGCTGACTATATGTTAGCCTTCAAAAACCGAAAACAAAAATCTCTCTCAATCTGTTTATCCTGAATTCATTTAAAAAGCGGATTTATTCCTGTTATATGTCAAAAGGTCGCTATCACGTGTAAATAAAATCGAGCAGATTTGAACATCACGTTCGTCTTATCAACGCATAGTGCTCTTTTTTCTAACATCAGTACTCCAAAGCTCGCATAAAACAAACATTCAATTGTATACATTAACTGCGAACTAAAGTTTCAGTTTATCAGGATTAAGAGATAATTAAATGAGTATTTTACTATGTAAATTGCCATGTTGGCTTAGTTGAGAATTTTTTTTTCATCTGACCGGAGTCGTGACGCTCCAACGAAAATAGCTGACTTTAGTCGCTGATTGATTAAAAGAAACCTTCAAAAAAGCAAAGGCAGAAAAGTCTCCATCTATCAAATTTATTATAGGAATAACATTGTGTATCTTAGGGCTGAAGTATTACTCGAAGCTCAAGGTTCAGAGGACGCTATTATCTAATACTCCAAGTGGTTGTGCTAACGGTTACAATGCCAAGCAAACGAGATCGACCAAAATAGACTAAATATGATCCATGTCCCCTCTTTTAATGTCCTCATGAGTATCAAATGAAGCCCAAATTACCTGGCTGAGAATCAAGATCAGCTGAGCTATTTTACAACTGAGACACGATCATGACAATAACATAGTTGCGACTGGGAAAATGTCACCTCTACTTGGGAGATGTAGTCCACTGATTCTGTACTGTTAACAAAACACAGCCTTTTTATTAATTCAGTCCTTCAGCTTTGCACGTCACATTCTGTTTCAACAGATCACGTAGAGAGGAGAGGAAGGAAAAATATCTGATTCTGTTGAATCAAGAGAAATAATATCCTATTATCTTCTTCTGGTTAAATGCAAATGTTTTAACTCCATTTGAAAAGCGAAATTATTTATGTTAACAAACGATATTTACCGTGCTCGTGATGATTGATGGAATCGAACATCGTTTTCACTGTGTGAACGCGAAGTATTTCTCGTTCTATAATGGCCTAGACATGCACAATATCATAGAACGTCAACAAAGTAACTTTGAAGTAAGATGTCGGTCTTTCAGGGTCAAGGAAGTACAGAAAGAAATAAAATCGTTTTTGCAAAATATGCAAACTAACAATTGGTTCATATGTCAGAGTGCGTTCATTGAGATATGAAGCACGCGGGAAGTTTGGAGAGCACGAAAGATGCGTAAGAGTTGCTCGAGGCTACGCCTCGAGCAACTCTGGCTTCTTGAGAGGCCTCAATTTGTATAATCCCCAGAGCTTATGATTTTACTGTATGAATTTTTATAGGTGAAACATCCAAAACTGAAAATACACGACTGCCGATTTTATAATGATACATCCAAAATTGAAAATACACGAGTGCCGGTGATGGTGCGTTTTTTCCACCCTTATCCAGTCCACTTCATAACCGGACATCAATATATCCTTTGTTAGCTGTGTTCATTTTCAAAATCACTCTGC
Source organism: Pocillopora damicornis (assembly GCF_964200805.1). Classification (NCBI taxonomy): domain Eukaryota; kingdom Metazoa; phylum Cnidaria; class Anthozoa; order Scleractinia; family Pocilloporidae; genus Pocillopora; species Pocillopora damicornis. The sequence goes on from NC_142672.1 coordinate 2,884,786, forward strand.
TCTTTTAAATTTATTAGCCTGTCAGAAAATGCTTCTTTGCGACGGCAAAATATCTATTAAAACGTTTGAATTAATTGAAGGAAGAAAAATAATGTTTGACAACAAGATTGTGCATTGTTCGTTTTCTAACATGAAAAATTAAGTTAAATGATAAGATCGGACTATAAAAGTATTCGTAACGTGTTTAAAAGTCTAATTTTCCAATGAGAAAGGCCAGAAATTCGTTATTCAGTAGAATGATAAAAGACTTGTTCCCTGCCAAGAATTAAAAGATGAAATAATTCCTGTTCATAAACTATCAAAACATCACCAATTTGAATGTTTTGTCGACGTTCGCTGTCTGATGGAATGAAATACACCGATAAAACTCGGGGTGTTCTTTCTTCTTGATATTATACAAGGCAAAAATTTGATTATCAGTTTTGTGTTCTTCTCTTGGTTTTACGACATGCTTTAGAGGAACTTATAGGGCAATCTTGAGAAATACATGCACCCAGTTTGCGCGCTGGATGAAGGAACTGAAGTCAACAGAAAAGAATTCAGTTATTTTGAGCATGCAGAGCTATGAAGTCGTTCTTGTTGCGCTTTTGGTTTCCCGTGAAACTAAAATACTTATTTGAATCTGAAGATCATAAAGAAGAGAAGCCTCGAAAGTAAAATTTAATCTTACAGGCACAGATCAGCCAGTTTATTCTAGAAAAACGTAAGCGAAACACTTGAAGGGATTTATAAACTAAATCATCAGGGGTGCGAAAAAAGGTTAAAAGTTTGAACTAACGAAAACTTGAACCATCCAAACAAAATAAAGGAAAATTCTCTCACCTGCGAGAAATTCACGACTTAATTCCTATAAAACTAGCAAATTAACAATGTTTTGTTGATGCGTTGACCTGCGTCGGTTATTGTTAAAGTATGCCCGCCAAACCACCTTCAAGAATATTTCACTCCCATGCGAGAGCGAAATCATGTCGGTTATTTCGCCACCACTTCTGGAAGTAGCTCTGTAAAAATAATTACAAATTACTCACCAAATTAATTGAGAGCCAGTTCGTCTATTATGTTGTAGTTATAGGCTATATACCGGTTGATCAAAACTGACGTATCTGACACGAAGTTTCCTTTGGTCCCTTCAGGAATTCATGTTAGCAGCTTCATTCCTTTCGAATGCAAATGTTCTGTGATCGGTAACTATCAACATTTTTTCGGTGAGGATACAAAAGATCAAACACGAACGAATAGCGTTCGGAAACAAATTGCACCATATTCGCAATCCGTAACTGCGTTGTAAGACAAAGGTTCTTACAATAAAGGATTTTATGTTGTCCCTCAGATCTGCGTTATTCCACCCCAAGCGCGAATGTGACTTAAGTGTGTTTTAAAACTCATCACTATTCAATGTAGTCGTCGTCATACCAAAAACGGATGGAAATAAAACAACGACCGCATAAGTATCATCTGCGCTTAACAAGGTGAATTGAAAACAAAAAAAAAACAAAACAAAAAAAAAGAAACAGCGCCCATCAGAAATGGTAAAAGTTCTGCATGTACGTTCAAATATTTGTTAGAGTGATGTGAGTGATTTCACTGCAACTAACATGAAGCTTCGGGTAAAAAGTACAGTAACTTGGTGTTAACTCACGACTTTGAGGTGGCAATGAAAAGTTTTAATGGTGGGAGAGTAAGTTTCATGATTAGAAATTCTCCAGTTTTGAAGGGTATATGGTTATTGTGTGATTGGTAAATTTTGCTAAATGGACTTAGTATGATCGGCTGCTTTACTGTCCAATTACAAGTGTCCAATTCCGGCCAATTGTCTAATTACAACTCTACAGAATAATTAAAGAAAAATAAAGTAACTTATGCACCAATCACATCTGAGGAAATTGTAACCGTTATGATTCAGCCTGATAAGTTTCGTTACTATGATGACGTCTCCACCAGGTGTCTGTTACTGGAGCCATTTACACTCTTAAGGATTATACTTTTGGTCAAACAAGACGACTATTGTCGGATGATTAGCTTATGGCTTTCAAACGAATTAATCTATTACAATTATCCTAATTTTTTTCATTCTTTAAAGATGATAGAAGGAGAGTAAGAGAAATCCGAGCGCGCTTCTCTTGCAGACATAGGTTATTTGCAATAAGGTTATATCAGCTTGAATGTTTTTGTTTGTTTGTTTGTTTTTTGGCTTTTAAATAATAATTCGACATCCACTATTATTACTAGTACAGGACGAGTAAAGACTACAGTTCCATTTTGGAGTAGCAATAGGTCAACGTGCTCAACCATGAGTACTTTGGATTCGAAGCCTAACATTTTCGGTGTTTAAAGGACTTAAATCTCTTCCACGCATGAATCTCAATTTTTCGAAAAGAATCCCGTCAGGAAAGCAGTTTGTAGCAGGACTCGCTCGTGGGTGCCCTTTTTTTACACTGACATAAACGATCAAATGTCAAGACATCATAAACGTCGTCTTTTAAATGACCTTAGCCACAATAATGAAACACACACCAAACACTCCTGGATTTTTTGTGAAAACCTTTTTATTTGCGAGTTGTCATGGCAGCATTCCCACTCGACATAGCTCAGAGGCGCAACTTTAAAATGCCCGATTTCACAGCTTTTCTGTAATTTATCCCGACTATTAAATGTACGGTTCCAGATTGTGCTATTGTTCTTATTCTGCTGTTAGATATTGAGCAATAAAACCATGGTAGTATACGACATTATGCCTGTGGGGGTGGTACTTCTTCCACGTAGATCCGGGACACTGAGTTCCAGCCTGTTGATGCGTCAGCAGATCCGAAACTTTTACAGTTACCGACCCAGAATCCAACGCGCACAACACCTTTATGGACTTTCTCGCACACACCCTCGATATGACGAGGGCGGTGTAAATTCTTTTTGGCGCCATTTCCATGTACCATGTAGACTATGCCATCAATTGCAGCAGGAGCTGAGCACTCTGCGCCGTTAATGGTAAAATACCATCGTCTGCAGCAATGATGGCAGTTATAGATGCGGAGGTTGCCACTCCAAAACACGCGCAGAGCTGTTTTGGCCGACTTTTTGATGAAAAGGCATTCCTGGAGAAATAAATGATGGTTAACTGTGAACAATACGAATTCAAAATGTCCTGAGCGATATAAGTCCTAAATCAAGTCCAGTTTACGGATCCTTTAACTACTTAAGGTTTATCTTCACAGTTTCGACCTTCTGCCACAGAAAAAATTATTTTGGCTTGCTGCATAACTCGAGCTCCTTTTAGTCAAAATTTGATAAGAATCGTCAATTCAAGCAATGATGTCAAATACAATTTTGCAAAATTGCGATTAATTGAAATAAAAACTGAAATACCTTTATCAAGCCAGTGTCCTTTCCATCGTCCAAATTTTTGAAAACACACTGTTTCCAATTACTCCCGAGAGCTCCTGGAGGACCCCGGAGGCCTGGGGCTCCCTGGCTTCCTTTATCCCCTGCATCACCTTTGGTTCCACGGGGACCCTGCTGGCCTGTGGACCCTTGAGGTCCCAATTTTCCTGGGGGTCCCTGTTTACCTGTGAGGCCTTGGTTTCCCGCCTTTCCTGCGTCGCCCTTGTCCCCTTGTGGTCCCGTAGAACCACGAGGACCGGGTGGCCCTGCGATGCCCGTGGGTCCCGCGGGTCCTGGGCTCCCGGGAATACCTGGTATCCCTGGTGCACCAAAAAGAGCACCATAAGCATAGGGTCCATATGGTGGATGTGGGTGAGTGCCCTGTGTAAAAAAGAGAAAAACATAACACGTACTTTGTTTATATGCTGTCAGAAATAAGACTATTTTTCTTGTGAACAATCGTTGTAACACATTCATCTTTCTAAGAATCGAAGTGTTCGGTCATGAAATCATCGTTTTGCTTAATTTTTTAGGGAATATCTCCTTTTCCATTCTCTTTTGGAATAACAGTGATGGAGAAAATCAGACGAAATGATGATAACTACAATGTTGTGATGTTTTTGGAAAAGATAAACTTACCATGTTACAATTCGGCTTGCCACCGCTGCTGTTGTTTTTCGTTGCATAGCAAAGAGCAATTAGCGGAAAAGTCAGCCAAAATATCTTGGTTTTGGGCGGCATGTTCACACGATCGTGCATGTTGTTTATTCTTCAGCTGTAAAGAGCTTGGTGAAGAGACCTCTTATCTTATTCTGTGGCTATTAACAGAGGTAAAATAGTACAAAAGTTAAGGGACATCCTTTTAATATTGATGTTGCTGACGAAGTTTCGTGAAAACACGTTCTGGACACGATAAACTGACGCACGTGGAAAATAAGACGTGAACTGTGATAGGTTCATTACTATCAATTTGACCAATTACATTGTTTCTTCTATGTTGTGCTTGGGTGCGCAAACATCAAAAAAACCGCCATTAAGAAGTAATGAATAAATACATGACAAGCAGCACTTCCACGTTGAAAATATGAAAGAAAATACATAATGTTAGACGCTAGAGTGTTCGTCTTGGAAAAGAGAATGAAGTTAATATTTTAGGTTACGATTGATTTGATCTTTTCATCTTTCTTTGATGTTTTGAGGCTTCACCTTCAGTTTTGATTAATGTTCTTTGAGTGATCGTATATTTGTGCTGTAGAACAAGAACTCAGTCGGACTTATACGATTAGAAGGGCATAATTGTGAAATCCAAATTTGAATAACTCCATCTAACATGATTTCTATTCATTGAGTGTTCTTGTTTTGAAATAAACGACATATTTTCCTCTTTTTTTCTTAAAGATCTCTCGATACTTCCTGTTCTCTTTTCCAAAATAAGTTCAGATAAGGAAATTATATTGTAAATGATTTGTTCGAAGAGGCGAGCACAAACAGTTCTGCTGAAGAGATCGGCTATTTAGACGATATCAACATCAAGTAAGTGACATTCAAAGCTCAAGGTTTCGCGAGCAATGCGACTAAATTCTTGCTTTTGATTTCCAACATAATTGAGAGTCCTCTTTATTAACCTTGGAAACCGATTCCTTTCAGCCGATTCCTTTTAGCCAAAAGCGCTGTTTTCATAACCTCTTGTAAAATTGATTTAATGACTGAAATAGAATTGTTTTTTGTTGTTGTTGTTTTTACTATATAATTGTGCGGCTAAATCACAGGTTATAGAGGATTTTGTGTTTGTGCGAAGAGTTCACTTTGAGAAAAAAAGGTTGGTTGATAAAATTCCTCTAGAGGAAAAGCTTGATTGGATTAAGATCAACGTTTAGTTAATTTCATCTACTTGAAATTTGATGGAGTATAACACTGCATTCTCTTTGCGCTGTTTAGTGAGAGAGTTACATGGAAAATTGAACAAACTCGTTATTGCTCGTGAATTTATTTACCTTGAAGTATTTCAGCCGTTGGGTTGCCTGACAGGAAACTGGAGGAAGCTAAACGAAATGAGAAAGTGAGAATCAAGTTTAACTTTGTTGAAGACAGGAAAAGATGGATTAAAAAAAAATTATTATTTACCGGATCCTTCTAGACCCCCGATTTGTACTCAGAGCTCGTTTACGTCCCACATTACATGCCGATTTCTTTCCTTGTTTGTTTAGAGCCGATTCCTGTCAAAACAAGTAAGATCGAAAAACAAAACACAAACGATGCGGGAGAGTTTTTTTTCTCTTAAGAACAGCTCTTCGTGAAATTGTAGAAATGATTATTTTTCAATTTCAAACCCTTTTCCTAATGGTTTATTTTTTTTCTTTTCTGCTTGGGCAATCATAATTCTCGACTTTCAGCTCTATCAAGTAAACCCCAGTCAGACTATTTTAAATTGTAATACATGTCCTCTCATAAACAATTTCTATGATCTTTCGTAAATCCTACCTATTAAAGTCGATCGTGTAGTTTTCCTTGATAGAGCTCTTCAAAAGTTCCTGAAAATGCGACAAACAACTTGATATGAGGAGGTGAAAGATGTTTTTTTAAAACAACGAGCATTTTTCTTTTGTCATTCGAAGATTTCCAAATTTTATTTCACTTTAGATAAACCTCAATATACAATATGCGGGATTTAGAGACATGATTTTTATTTTGAAGAACATAAGTATCCCTCGTGATGGGATAAGCTGGGAAGTTAACGAGACCGCGACCACAAAAAAAAACAATTCTAATTCGTGTTAGGCGCAAAATTAAAGAGCGTAAGTATTCTTTCAGTCGTGTCTAGTATGTACCACTACCGTATAAATAAGTTATACAGCATTTAGCTTCTCTCGTTCAAGAAATATTTTCGTTAAAAATGAAGCTAAAAGGAATTGTCGGAAACAGAATAATGGCATGGATGTCGGGTGGCGATTGTGAAATGTTTGTCCGGAAATTTTATTATTCTTATGTCTGGAAGATTCGTATCTAGCCAACCAGCGTTCTTTTTAACTAAGGTGTCCCGCAAAGATAAGGAACAATTGTCTGTGATTTATTTAGCTTTCAGTCGAAGTAATCTTTTATATCAGTCGAGTCGAGGAGTTGTGACAGTTGTGAAACCTAGCGAGAATAGAAGAGGAGAAGAATAAAAATCTAGTGAAGACGAGACAGTGTGGGCTATCCTTACTAATTCCCCACAGAATTTTCTCGACACAAAATGATTACTTTCCTTGGGGTGCTCCAGCGCCTGGGTAGCTTGAGAGCAAATTGGAGGAAGAAGGAGAACGAACATCAAATTTCACATTGATGAAAATGGAAGAGGGATTGAGTAAAAAAGAATTGCATTTAGCTCCTAATCGTCCTTGGTTTCTATCATTTCAGTTTGTGGTGGCTCGTTTGTTTGCTCACCGTGCGTCGCTCTCATTCTTCATCTTGTCACGATAAGATTACTTCGTCACTTCGTCACGATAAGATTACTGAGTTCCCTTACATTCCCAAAGCCCAACAGTTTTAATGAATCTCGTTTGAGTCAACGATGAGCTGTGTGTTTTTTCAACTGACCCTTTGTCCAAAGAAATTTATCACATTTATCGATTTTTAGCAGTATAAATCAGTTTTCTTTTGTCTTTCGCTTCCTTGTCACCAATAATTTCTGAGTGTCAGTAAAATGTCTCTAAAAAGTGATTTAGAAATTAAAGTCATTAATTTAGTTCGTGCCATTAAAATTTGACAAGTACACTCTACATCGTTCCTCTGATAGTACGACCTGAAAAACGAAGTTGGATGATTAGATCAGACATGTTTTAAGTCTAGTTTTTTTCAAAGGGAAAAGCAAAAAAATTCTGTGGCTGGCAGACTGATAAAAGACTTGGTTCAGGCTAATTAATTTCAAAAGCGAAATAATTCCTGTTAACAAACTGTCAAACTGAAGCTAATTTGAATGTGTTGTCGTTTACTATACAAATAAAATACACTACTGTAGTAAACACTTAGAGTATTCTTTCTTCTTAATTCTTCTTGATTACACATGGCACGTAGTCTGACAAACAAATTTGATCAATCACTTTAGTTCAACGAATATATTTGAAAAGAATGTTTCAAGTAATCCAGAGAAATAAATACAATACTTGGACTTTGACGAGGCCTTGTTTTTTAGCCGGATCAGGAAAAGAGCAAGAGAGAGAAATTTATTCATATTGCATAGCTATGCGGTCAACTTTGATAAATATTTCGATCATTTTCGTAGTTTTGTTGTCTGATGATACTAAAGTATACACGCTTGAAGACAGAACTGCATAAATTAAAGTAAAGAGGCCTTAAACGAAAAAACGCGAATACTACGTAGGAAAGAATTGATAAAGTCGTCCTCGATGCGACAAGAAGAGTACTAAGTCTGAAGCGATTTTTGCGGAGTTCATCAAAACGTATTTGAAAATATTTTGGTCTATGGCTGCGCAGATCTCATCTTTGAGCAATTGGCCTTGCGTCAGTGAGGAACATGTAGAGATTGACTGTCAAAAAATCAGTCTAAACTCTTACAAAACGTGCGAGATTTCATCGGAAAATCAACATCAGATAAAAGTTTGTTTTACATGTGCGACAAGCTTGTGCATAAACAAACCGTGCGAACATTATGGAGGAAATTCTCTTACCTGAAAGTAACGTATGGCTGAATTCCATACTTTTAACGTTTCTCATCGTTGAGGTGCACCCGCCATACCCCAGTCAGGAATGTTTCCCACTCTTACCAGAGCGAAAAACCGTCGGCTATTTTTTCATAACTGTTCTGGGAATAGCAGAGCAGTGTTGAAGTTCACTTATCGAGTAAATTGAGAGCTGAATGATTGAGAATATCAAAACCGGTGAAAATCTTTCAATACAATGAACACTACCCAACACTACTACTTGTGAGACGATTTGTTTTTCAAAATATTTTCATTAGCCCAGGTTCTTGTTCCTACCAGTTCGTTTATAACATTGTTGTTAATCGCTTTATGTTGATCAAAACTGACATGTCTGCCACAAAAGTTTACTTTGGGCCTTTCTGCAATTCATGTTTGTAGCTTCTCTCCTTTTGAATGCAAATGTTCTCTGACTCGGATCTGAAGCAATCAACTCTTTTTGCAATAAAGATAAATAAGATTAAAGGTGAAGAAATTTATATTTAAATCTATCGTACAGTGAGGCAGCTCTTTTTGAAAAATCGATTTCCATCCGTCTGTTTTAAGTCTTTAACTCTGTTTCGAGAATGATGCGAATAATCTTATCGCAAATCAACGTACACATGAATGATGTATCCGGATGTATCGTTAATGGTTACATTGGTTGTTGATAAAACTGTTACAACGAAAGTGACCGAGATATCCTGAGGTTTTAAATGGAAAAATAAATCTTCTCTGGCCACCCTCTCCTTACTTAGTCTACCTTCCAAGACAGCCATGGATTGTGCTAGCAGCCTTTGCCATGTCATAAAGATTGCACTAAACAGTCTTACAACCAGTGGGCTGCCATGTGACGCAAAAAATGTTTGAATACCTTGGTCTATGTAAATATAAAATGGAGTTTCTGGCACATTTTGGAGACAACCTTGATTTTAAAGGCAACTCATGAAGTCAACTTTGATTTTAAGGTTGATTTCAGAGTTGACTTCAAGTCAACCTTGATTTCAAAATACAGTTCTTGACATTTTGAAATTAAGGTTGATTTCAAAGACAACTCTGGAATCAACCTTGATTTTAAAAGACCACGTAAACTTTTAACAGGTGAATGATTCCACACCCTCTTCACAATGTCTCACTCGTGAGTTCTGAAGAGGAAGTATCCGATTACAGCCAACTGTCCGATTACAACTCTACAGAATAGTTAGAGAAAAATAAAGCAACTAATGCACTAATCACATCTGAGAAAATTCTAGTGGTGATGATTTAGCCTGATAAGTTTCGTTACTATGATGACGTCTCCACCGGATGACTGTTACTGGAGCGATTTACATTCTCTAGGAAAGAGGAGAGGGTTATACTTTTGGTTAAACAAGACGACTATTATCGGATGATGAGCTTATGGCTTTGAAACGAATTAAATCTATTTAAATTAACCTGATTTTTTTTCTTTAAAGGTGATAAAAGGAGAGTAAGAGATTCCGAGCGCGCTTCTCTCGCAGATATAGGTTACTTGCTAATTTGGTTATCAGCTTGAATGTTTTTTTTTTTGGCTTTTAAATAATAATTCGACATCCACTATTATTACTAGTATAGGACGAGTAAAGACTACGATTCCATGTCGGAGTACCAACAGTTCAACGCACTCAACCATGAGTACTTTGGATTCAGAGCCTAACATTTTCGGTATATACAGGACTTAAATCTCTTCTACGCACGAATCTCAATTTTTCGGAATGAATCCCGTCAGGAAAGGGGTTTGTAGCAGGACTCGCTCTTAGTGTTTTTTATTTCTTGACATAAGCGGTCATATGCCAAGACATCATAAACGTCGTCTTTTAAATGACCTTATCCCTAATGACGAGACGCACACCAAACACTCCTGGATTTGGTGAAAACCTTCTTTTTATTTTCGATTTGCTGTGGCAGCATCCCCACTCTACATAGTTCAAAGGTGCATCCTTAAAATGTCCGATTTCACAACTTTGCTGTAATTTATCCCGACTGTTAAATCTAAGGTTCCTGATTGTGCTATTGTTCTTATTCTGCTGTTAGATATTGAGAAATGAAACCATGGTAGTATACGACATTATGCCTGTGGGGGTGGTACTTCTTCCACGTAGATCCGGGACACTGAGTTCCAGCCTGTGTGTGCGTTAGCAGATCCGTAACTATTACAGTTACCGACCCAGAATCCAACGCGCACAACACCTTTGTGGACTATCTCGCACACTCCCTCGATATGACGTGGGCGGTGTAAATCCTTCTTCTTGGCGCCATTTCCATTTATCATGTACACTTCGCCATCAATCGCAGCAGGAGCTGAGCACTCCGCACCATTGAAGGTGAAATACCATCGTCTGCAGCAAGCATGGCAGTCGTAGAGGCGGAGGTTGCCACTCCAAAACACGCGCAGAGCTGTTTTGGCCGACTTTTTGATGAAAAGGCATTCCTGGAGAAATTAATAATGATTAATTGTGAAACACATGATTTCAAAATATCCCTGAGCGATATAGGTCCTTAATCAATTTCTTAAAGTCTAGTCTACGGATCCGTTGGTTTCTTAATGTTTATCTTCACAGTTTCGACCTTCTGCCATAGAAAAAATTATTTTGGCTTACTGCACGACTTGATTTTCTTCTTGTTAAATCTTGATAGAAGTCGTCTATTCAAGCAATAATGTCAAATTCAGTTTTGTAAAATTGCAATTAATTAAAAGAAAAACTGAAATACCTTTATCAAGCCAGTGTCCTTTCCTTCGCTCAAAGTTTTGAAAACACACTGTTTCCAATTTCTCCCCAGAGCTCCTGGAGGTCCCTGAGGTCCCTGAGGTCCCTTAGGGCCTGGGGCTTCCTGGCTTCCTTTATTTCCTGCGTCACCTTTGGCTCCTCGTGGACCCTGTCAGCCCGTGGACCCTTGAGGTCCCATTTTTCCTGGATGTCCCTGTTGACCTGAGAGGCCTTGGTTTCCCGGCTTTCCTACGTCGCCTCTGTCCCCTTGTGGTCCCGTAGAACCCCGTGGACCGGGTGGTCCCGCGATGCCCATGGATCCCGCGGGTCCTGGGCTCCCGGGAATACCTGGTATACCTGGGGCGCCAAAGGAGCATCATAACCACAAGGTCCATATGGTGGAAATGGGTGAGTGCCCTATGTCAAAAAAACAAAAACAAAAAAAAAAACATGCACCGGCAGATATATGGCTACTTTTCTTGTTAAAATTAATTGTCACAAATTCATCTTTCTGAGAATCGAAGTATCGAGCAATCTTCCTTCTGTTTGTAGTTTACAGTGAATTTCTCCTCTACCATTCTCTCCTGGAATGACACTGACTGACACAATCAGACGAAATGATGACAACGTCAATGTTGGGATATATTTGGAAAGAATAAACTTACCATGTAACAATTAGATTTTCCGCCGCTGCTGCTGTTTTTTGCAGCATAGCAAAGAGCAATCAGCGGTAAAGTCAGCCAAAACACCTTAATGTTGGGCGTCATGTTCACACCAGCTAGTATGAAGTTTATTCTTCAACTGTTAATAAAGAGAAAATAAGACAAAGTACATTAACTGCAGAAGGGTTACAAGAGTTGGTTTTTTCGATTTGTTTCTGCTGTCATCAGTAACACAAAACATGACACCCAATGGTTCTTTTGATTTGGTATTACAAGAAGGATCTTAGGAGTTGTAGCAGTTCACATCGATTCTCTGACCTCAAAACCAATTTGATCTTGAAAATAGCAATGGACTGACTGATAAGAGAAAAAACGCGAAAAGAAAATTTGCTTGTCAATTCACGCCACAGTTAACAAGAAAAGCTGTTCAGGGAAACCTTTGAGGAGAGGGAGCTCTTATCAACAGTATCACCTGAAATTGTACGCTAATTTACCTCTACAACTGCAAGATAACTTTCTTCGTTCCTCAAAATGTAAGACCAGCGGAGAGAGCTGGTACCCTTTTAGAGTGGCAGCAGAGGGAAATACTACACCAATTCTAAGCCGAGCGTTTTATCAGTCCATCGAGTTGGCGGTCGTAAGACATGTTTACAACATGACTAACTGTCCTATGCGTAGGATAAGACATGAAACCCGATTGGCTCGATCGACATCAATTCCACCGACCAGGTTACCGCTTAAATTTTGAGTTTAAATGCGTTATCGTGTAAAATGTGCCTCGAAGAAAATATACTATGCGCTTGAATTTGAGCTGATTTTTGGAGGAAAATCAAATTTAATATTGTATTGTTGTTTAAATAAATGATACGATTTACTATTGTTGACTCTAAAACGGTGGGTTGAAGGTTTTTTTTTTTATCTTCATGGATTTCTCAGCTTTCGGCCCTCCGTAAGAAAAACTCGATCAGATTAGTTCGAATTAGAAATTTGATCCAATGGTCTGATTTTGAAGCCAGTAACTTTCCTCATTTTTTGTCAGATAACTCTTGAAAATAATATGTCGCGTGCAATTTGAATTTATTTCAAAATGCGCTGTTGTGAAATTAAAGGTGAAGTCATTTGGAACATGCTTCTTTCGATCGATTGTTAAAGAAATTAAATAGATATGACAAGATTCCTTTCAGAAATTATGCAATCAAGCACGTGTGCAGAGATCATTTCTAGTAAAAGGAAAACTTAAAGGTTAATAATTAACATGACTGGAAGTAACATTTCACATTCTCTTGTTTGGCAGAATTGTTTTTTGGAATACTCAGCTAATCTACTTTTCCTGACTTTTGAAAAATGAGTTACATTGTATCATCTTATCGTGTGCGTTACCCGAGAACAAATCGTAGAAAGCTCAAGAGGAAAAATATGAGACGCGAAAATAACATTGCTAACAACTGGAAAAGTGGAGAAAAGAGTCACGAACTGGATCCTCCATCAATCATAATTTGCCAGTGATAATTCGTTTTCTTCTTACACTGTTACTTGTTTCCCTCCAGTTGTTGAAGGCATTCTCGTCAAAACAAGATCTCGAAACAACTCATTAACTATGCAGAATTAGCGGAAGTTTCTCATCACAAAACAAAAAATACGAAACAGAGTTAACTGACAGGGTTTCCTATTTATTTCTTGGTTATCAGTTAGTTATTGGAATTGCTAAACTCTATCGAAACTAAGATTATCGAAGCGGATCAAAAAAATACTTGAATGCAATAACCTATGTTACTCTATTATTCTGTCCTTTGTGGAATTTCTGACCACTTAATTTTATATCTGTTTTTCTCTGGCTGTTTTCATTTTTGAGACAAATTCTGTTCTTAGTTTTGCGTGCCTTTATGTCTTGATTCTAGAGACTTATAAATATTCGCCAGTGTAATTAAATTACAGTTTACGTCTCTTAACCAGGGTAGAAGAAAGAATATTGTTTTCGTTTGTTTTCCGCTGTAACGTACCAGAAATGGTAGAATGGAAGGTAACATGAGCAGTGGAGAATATACGTTAGCTTTTATTCAGCGAATATAGAAATGTTTTCTTGTCATGGTGTACCTGTTTATTCTGACTTTCTTTGCCCAACAGCGAAGTTATTCCTGTTACCTGACAAAAGGTCGTTACCACGTCACACGTAGTTTTACCACACTGCTCTAGAACTCGTACAACATAAACCTTCAACAGTTTTCAATGGCTATGAAATAAAGTTTCAGTCTGTCAGGATCATGGGAACTTTGTGACTGAACATAAGAAATACGACAAAATGTTTTGTTATTTAGATGACCGAACACTTCGCACTAAATAATTTGTGGCGCGGATATAATTCTTCTTGATAAGCACAGGAGTGAAGTTCAAGGTGAAGTCGTTTGGAACATTCCTTTATTCACGCTTTGTAAACGAAATTTGATCGATGTAACACGACCGTTACTGAAATTATCTGAAATAGTAAAATTATTCGTAGAAATATCATCTCTGGTACTAGAAAAACGTGGGTTGGAAAATTAATAAACATGACTTAAAAAGTAGAAAAAAAGGAAGATCTTGTCACCAGCAAAATAACAAAATTCAATGAAATCTTCGGAACTGCCACATGGAATATGATTGTAAGGAAGATGTCATTGACATTCTTTTGTTTGGAGGTATTTTTTTTATGAATTACTCAGCTAATCTTCTTTTGCTGACTTTTGAAAATGATTAACCTTGGATCATCCTAGCGTATATGTTGTCTGAGAGCAAGTTGTAGGAAGCTGCACAGGAAAAAATATGACGTGTCTGTTGTTTGTTGAATTTCTTATTATTAAAAGTTTATTTTTACGTCAAGTTAGTAATACATCAGTTTCTTATTTATTTCCGCTGGCTGTTTTCATTGTTAAATTACTTTCTGTTCTCACTTGTACCTGCCGCCCATAATTTTTCGCTAGCGTACACATTTAAAGTTTAAAATATTAGATGGTGTGAATTAGTAGTAATAATAATAATAATAATAATAGGACTGACTAGAGTTTCATTTGGTCTTTAATCAAACGAGTCATTACGAAATCTGACGACCGCAAAGTGGGAGTCCGATTTGTTAATCACGAGCATGATTACAGACCGAACTGGACAATATGAAGTACTGTTAACAATAATCACAACCATTTCAATTTCCGAGAAGATCAAATGAATTAATTTGAGAAAGGGCTTTCAGAATTCATTATCTAAGGTAAAAACCTCCTCCATTTTGGAAATTCGCCAGTTTTGAAGGGTAAGTGGTTATTGCTATGGTTATTGTTATTAATTCTGTGATTGGTGAATTTTGCTGAGTGGACTTGGTATGATTGGCTGCTTTAACTGTCCGGTTATAGGTGTCCGATCACGGCTTTGATTGGATTATGTCCACGAGGACACACGGAATGTTGAGCGCTCTTAACTTTGGCTTAATTCTTGCCCTCTGCGTTATTATCCGGGTATTACCTGACCTAAATTTTGAATATAAGGATACTATTTGTCCGTATTCGCATGTGGAACGCAGATTCAAGGCTTCAGACGCGTTCTTCCTAGAAAAGCATGTGGTCAACGCTCCTTTCATACGTCGTTCTCGATTGAGCCGATATTTCGCTGGCAGAGTTCAGTTCAGCACGAACGGCGCGAGTACCTTCCAAATACAACGGGACCTCCTCGTCTGCGGCGATATATCGTCTAACCCTGGCCCTGCGAAAGGCAAAGATAAGCCCAAGTTTCCATGCGGCGAGTGTAGTAAGCCAGTGAGAAAGAACCAAGACGCCATTTTGTGCTCGTCTTGTGATACTTGGTCCACGCAAAATGTCTCAAATAAACCGTTACCAGGTTCAAATACTACCTACAACATCCCGACTTGGAATGGACATGTGCTTTCTGCTCTCTGCCTGAACTATCGGACTCCTTCTTTGACGAAACTGGCTCATTTACTTTGAATGAGAGCAACTGTGAAAACGAGAAGTGCGAAGTCGAATCGGTCGATACCGACGAAGTCCTAGCCAAGATAGAAGACATTAGAATTAAGCACAGAAAAGAATGTGTTATTGCCTGCCTCAATATTAATAGCCTGCAAAGCAAGTTCGATGAGGTTCGACTATGGCTAGCTACTAATACATTCGACATTTTGACAATACAAGAGACTAAAATCGACTCAACTTTTCTTAGCTCACAATTTCATGTCGAAGGTTTTAACTTTTATCGTCGCGACAGAGTCAAAGGCGGCGGTGGCATTGTAATATACATCAGAGACAATATAGCCGCTTCACGGAAGAAATTGAGAGGAAAATGTGTCGAATCAATGTTGTTTGACATGAAAATCGGACAACGACAGTTTGCATATATTACTGCCTATAAGCCTCCATCTGTTGACAACAACGCATTCAAACGCGAACTCTGCGATCTTCTGGATGAAGCAAACAGCCTTTCTGACAATGTGATTTTTACCGGAGGCTTAAATTCGGACATCCTCCACCCACTTGATAATCACAAAGAGGGTCAGTGTTTACTGGATATGTGTGACATTTATGACCTTGACAGCCTTATTAATGTTCCTACAAGGATCAATAAAAACAGGAAATCCTGTCTCGACGTTATTCTCACTAACGTCCCCGCGTTTGCCAAAGACTCGGGTGTCATTCATACGGGTCTAAGCGACCATGATCTCGTATATACGGTTCTGAAAACCCGACACATGCGATCAAAAGCAGAAACCATAACTAAACGATCCTTTAAAACTTTTGATAAGGATTCATTTCAAGCTGATTTATCAACAGTGCCTTTCTCTGTCTCATACGTGTTTGATGATCCTGACGATGTATATTGGTGTTGGCATCAACTCTACGATCAAGTTCTGGATGCTCATGTGCCCAAGATAACAGTTAAGAAACGCCCGTCACCGGCTGGAGTATTTATAGCAGACAAAATTCGGAAGACAATGCGGGACCGAGATAAACAGAAAAAGCGATATTAAAGATCCAGGAATCTTCTCGAGTGGGAAAAATACCGTGTCTTAAGAAACAAAGTTGTCAGCATGAGAAGAAAAGCTGTACAGAACCACTTCAAAACACTTTGTAAGGAGAAATACACAGATCAAAGAAAATTGTGGAACACAATTAGACCGTATATTAATTCACGTAAGAAAAAGAACAATAGCCGTATTGTTCTTAAGGAGAACGATCAGATAATGCGAGAGCCACGTGAAGTTGCAGAAACTTAGAACGATTTCTTTTCAAACATTGTTGGCATTGATAAAACAACTGAACGCATGAAGGATTTCACACATTTTCCACGCGACTCCGCCTGCGGCCAGATCACCCTAAATTATACTAGCCCCATAGAAGTGAAGGAAATCATGTGTAACATGAAAACAAACAAAGCCATTGGCCACGATCTTATTCCTGCGAGGGCAGTGAAAGATTCTGCTGAAGTGTTGTGTGACCCGTACTGCACTCTCTTTAATTATATTCTGGACGTTGGAAAAATCCCTAAACAGTGGAAAAAGAAGGAAATAACTCTAGTGTATAAGAAAGACTGCAGCCTGTCCAAGGATAATTACAGACCTCTCACCATTCTTCCATCTTTGTCAAAAGTCTTTGAAACGCTCGTTCATTAAAGAGTCAGTCCCCGGTTCAGAAATATTCTGCACAAGTTCGTGTTCGCTTATAGATAGCATCACGGTGGTGAAACGGCCCTGCTCAGTCTTACGGAGGAATGGCGAAAGGAGCTGGACGATCGGAAAATAATTGGCCTTGTGTCTACGGACTTGTGAAGAAGAAGTTCAAAGAATACGGTGCTGACGAGAGAACTGCTAATATCATTGAGGATTATTTCTCTGATCGCCAATACGAGAGAAAGTTGCTGGAGAATAATCGAGCTGAAATTATATTTCCAGAGGGATTGCCCAAGGATCAATCCTCGGGCCTTTGATATTCAATATTTCCATCAACGATCTCCTGTTCATCGTGAAAAGATGCAAACTCTCTAGCTATGCAGACGACACGCAAATTTTCTTTGCTCATAATGACTATAGAGAAGTTGTGTGTGCTATAAACTGTATGGTATGATGCGAACGGTCTGAAAAGGAACAATTCTAAGTATCAAGCTACTGTGATGGGAAAATCTGACGCCACACCTGATTTCAAGTGTGAAAATTCCAGTATCCCAGTGACTAAAGAATTTGACATGCTTGGCATAACGATAGATAACAAACTGAAGTTTGACAATCATGTTGCTAAAATATGTAGGAAAGTTTCACATCAAATAGCTGTTCTTAAAAGAATGAAGAAAATGCTTCCCTTCGAAACAAGGCGCGACCTACATTTAGCATCTATCCTTCCCCACTTCAATTATTGCAGTGAAACCTGGAATTTTTGCATTAAAAGTGCTGCAGACAAATTGGAAAGGTTAAATGAGCGCGCAATCAGGTTTGTTTTCAGGGATAAGTACACAAGCTACTCGGAACTTCTAAGCGCATTAGGCCTCTCATCTTTAAAACAAAAAAGATTAATTTAAATCACACTGTCTATTTTTAATGCCGTGCATAATTCTTTAGGGCCCAAAAGTATATAAGACCTGATAATTCATAGGAAGAACGTTAGCTACAATTTAAGAGGTGACTATATCCTCTCGCTACCCAAGCCATAGTCTACTACAAATGGCTTGAACTCAGTCCGTTATATTGGTCCGAAACTCTGGAATTCTATTCCGAACATGTTTAGAAATATAACGAATTTTAAGTCTTTTAAGAGATCCATTAGCCAAGTTGACCTGGTGCAATTTTTATAATTTCGACGCTTTTTTATTGAATTTAGTATTTATTTAGATATAAGATATACTTATTAAGATTTTATTGTTATAATTTTAAATTATAGAATATTCCATATCTAGTTTTAAACTCTTAACTTTATTGTATTTGTGGAATACCTGTAAATTAGCTGGCGTGCTTTCATAGACCCCAATTTCGGTTCCGTCTGTAAAAGCACACCATTATTGTAGCTAAGTGTATTTTCACAATAAACTCTTATTGTATTGTATTGCATTGTATTGTATCGGCCAATTGTCCGATTACACCTGTACATAATAATTAGAGAAAAATAAAGCAACTAACGGACCAATCACATCTGAGGAAATTAAATTTCTACGATAACGTCTCTACCAGGTGTCTCTTACTGGAGCCATTCAAATTCTTAAGGAAAGAGGAAAGGGTTATTCTTTTGGTCAAACAAGACGACTATTGTCGGATGATGAGCTTATAGCTTTCAAACGAATGAATCTATTACAATTATCCTGATTTTTTTTTATTCTTTAAAGGTGATAAAAGGAGAGTAAGAGAAATCCGAGCGCGTTGCTCTTGCAGACATAGGTTACTTGCCAATAAGGTTATCAGCTTGAATGTTTTTGTTTGTTTTTTTATCTATTTTTTTTTGGCCTTTAAATAATAATTCGACATCCACTATTATTACATATATAGGACGGTTCCATGTCGGATTAGCAACAGAAGCCTAACATTTTCGGTATATACAGGACTTAAATTCTACGCATGAATCTCAATTTTTCAGAAAGAATCCCGTCAGGAAAGAAATTTGTAGCAGGACTCGTTCATGAGTGCTCTTATTTTCTACACTGAGATAAACAGTCAAATGTCAAAACATCATAAACGAGGTCTTTGAAATGAGCTCAACCCTAATAACCAAACACACACCAAACACTCCTGGATTTTTAGTGAAAACCTTCTTTTTATTTGCGAGTTGTCATGGCAGCATCCCCACTCTACATAGTTCAGAAGCTAAAAATGCCCGATTTCACAACTTTACTGTATTTTATCCCGACTGTTAAATCTAAGGTTCCTGATTGTGCTATTGTTCTTATTCTGCTGTTCGATATTGAGTAATGAAACCATGGTAGGTTATAAGACATTATGCCTGTGGGGGTGGTACTTCTTCCACGTAGATCCGAGACACTGAGTTCCAGCCTGTGTATGCGTCAGCAGATCCGTAACCTTTACAGTTACCGACCCAGAATCCCACTCGCACAACACCTTTGCGGACTTTCTCGCACACACCTTCGATATGACGGGGGCGGTATAAATCCTTTTTGCCGCCATTTCCATGTACCATGTAGACTATGCCATCAATTGCAGCAGGAGCTGAGCACTCTGCGCCGTTTAAGGTGAAATACCATCGTCTGCAGCAAGCATGGCAGCCGTAGAGGCGGAGGTTGCCACTCCAAAAAACGCGCAGAGCTGTTTTGGCCGAATTTTTGATGAAAAGGCATTCCTGGAGAAATAAATGATGGTTAACTGTGAACAATATGAATTCAAAATGTCCCTTAGCGATATAAGTCCTAAATCAAGTCCAGTTTACGGATCCTTTAACTATTTAGGGTTATCTTCACAGTTTCGTTCTTCTGCCACAGAAAAAATTATTTTAGCTTGCTGCTTAACTCGATATTCTTTTAGTCAAAATTTGATAAGAATCGTCAATTCAAGCAATGATGTCAAATACAATTTTGTAAAATTGCAATTAATTGAAATAAAAACTGAAATACCTTTATCAAGCCAGTGTCCTTTCCATCGTTTAAATTTTTGAATACACATTGTTTCCAATTACTTCCCAGAGCTCCTGGAGGTCCCCGGAGGCCTGGGGCTCCCTGGCTTCCTTTATCCCCTGCATCACCTTTGGTTCCTCGTAGACCCTTATGGCCTGTGGACCCTTGAGGTCCCATTTTTCCTGGAGGTCCCTCTGGACCTGTAAGGCCTTGGTTTCCTGGCTTTCCGGCGTCGCCCTTGTCCCCTTGTGGTCCCGTAGAACCACGAGGACCGGGTGGTCCTGCGATGCCTGTGGGTCCCGCGGGTCCTGGGCTCCCGGGAATACCTGGTATCCCTGGCGCGCCAAAAGGAGTACCATAAGCACAGGGTCCATGCGGTGGATATGGGTAAGCGCCCTGTGTTTAGAAAAAAACACACATAACTTTTGTTCATGGAAGAATTATAACTACTTTTTGTTTTAAGATCAGTTGTGACAAATTCATCTTTCTAAGAATCAAAGTGTCGGGCAATCTTTCTTCTGTTTCCAGTTTTCAGTGAATTTCTCCTTAACCATTCTCTTTTGGAATGACACTGACTGACACAATCAAACGAGATGATGGCAATAAAAATGTTGGGATATATTTGGAAAGATTTAACTTACCATGTAACTATTAGATTTCTCGCCGCTGCTGCTGTTTTTTGCTGCGTAGCAAAGAGCAGTCAGTGGTAAAATCAGCCAAAGCACCTTAATGTCGGGTGACATGTTCACACAAGCTTGTATGACGTTTATCCTTCAACTGTAAATAGAGTGAAAATAAGACAAAGCACATTAATTGCAGGA
Organism: Pocillopora damicornis; assembly: GCF_964200805.1. Classification (NCBI taxonomy): domain Eukaryota; kingdom Metazoa; phylum Cnidaria; class Anthozoa; order Scleractinia; family Pocilloporidae; genus Pocillopora; species Pocillopora damicornis. Next base: position 2,905,623 of record NC_142672.1, read on the forward strand.
GGGTTGCAAGAGTCGTTTTTTTCGATTTGTTTCTGCTGTCTTCAGTGACACAAAACATGACACCCAATGGTTCTCTTGATTTGGTATTAAGAAGGATTTTTAGAGTCGTAGCAGTTCACAGCAATTCTCTGACCCCGAAACCCGGCCCTGCAATTTGATCTTGAAAATAGTAATGGACTGACTAATAAGAAAAAACGCGAAAAGAAAATTTGCTAGTCAATTCACGCCACAGTTAACAAGAAAAGCTGTTCAGGGAAGCCTTTGAGGAGAGGGAGCTCTTATCAAAAATATCACCTGAAATTGTGCGCTAATTTACCTCTACAACTGCAAGATAACTTTCTTCGTTCCTCAAAATGTAAGACTAGTGGGGAGAGCTGGTACCCTTTTAGAGTGGCTAGTAGCAGAGGGAAATACTACACCAATTCTAAGCCGAGCGTTTTATCAGTCCATCGAGTTGGCGGTCGTAAAAACATGTTTACAACATGAGCAACTGTCGTATGCGTAGGATACGACATCAAATCCGATTGGCTGGATCGACATCAACTCCACCAACCAGGTAACCCCTTAAATTCTGAATTTGAATGTATTATCGTGTAAAATGTGCCTCGAAAAAATATGCTATGCGCTTCAATTTGAGTTAATTTTCGGAGAAAAATCAAATTTAATATTGTATTGTTGGTTAAATAAATGATACGATTTACTACTGTTGACTCTACAACGATGGGTTAAAGGTTTTTTTTTTTATCTTCATGGATTTCTCAACTGTTGGCCCTCCGTAAGAAAAACTCGATCAGAATAGCTCGAATTAGAAATTTGATCCAATGGTCTGATTTTGAAGCCAGTAAATTTCAACCTTTTTTGTCGGATAGCTCTTGAGGTCGTTTACTGGCTACACGGTTTTTTCGAAAATTGTTTACAAAAAATAATTTGTCGCGTGCAATTTGAATTTATGCTAAAATGCGCTGGTGTGAAATTTAAAGTGAAGTCATTTGGAACATGCTTCTTTCGACCGATTGTGAAAGAAATTAAATAGATATGACAAGATTCCTTTGAGAAATTATGCAATCAAGCACGTGTGCAGAGATCATTTCTAGTAAAAGGAAAACTTAAAGATTAATAATTAACATGACTGGAAGTAACATTTCACATTCTCTTGGTTGGCAGTATTGTTTTATGGAATACTCAGCTAATCTACTTTTCCTGACTTTTGAAAAATGAGTTACATTGGATCATCTTGTCGTGTGCGTTGCCTGAGAACAAATCGTAGAAAGCTCAAGAGGAAAAAAAAAAGGAGAAACGAAAATAACATTTTTAGAAACGGGAAAAGTGGAGAAAAGAGTCACTAACTGGATCCTCCATCAATCATAATTTGTCATTGATAATTCGTTTTCTTCTTACACTGTTACTTGTTTTCCTTTAAGTGTTTGAAGGCATTCTCGTCAAAACAAGATCACGAAACAACTTATTAACTATTAAGAATTAGCGGAAGTTTCTCATCACAAAACAAAAAATACGAAACAGAGTTAACTGACAGGGTTTCCTATTTATTTCTTGGTTATCAGTTAATTTATAGCGAAGCTAAGATTATCGAAGCGGATCAAAAAATACTTGAATGCAATAACTTATGTTACTCTATTATTCTGTCCTTTGTGGAATTTCTGACCACTTAATTTTGTATCTGTTTTTCTCTGGCTGTTTTCATTTTTGAGACAAATTCTGTTCTTAGTTTTGCCTGCCTTTATGTCTTGATTGTAGAGACTTATAAATATTCGCCACTGTAATTAAATTACAGTTTACGTCTCTTTACCGGGGTAGAAGAAAGAATATTGTTTTCGTTTGTTTTCCGCTGTAAAGTACAGGAAATGATAGAATAGAAGGTAACAAGAACAGTGGAGAATATACGTTAGTTTTCATGCAGCGAATATAGAAATGTTTTTTTGTCATGGTGTACTTGTTTATTCTGACTTTCTTTGCCCAACAGCGAAGTTATTCCTGTTACCTGACAAAAGGTCGTTACCACGTGTCACATAGTTTACCACACAGCTCTAAAACTCGTACAACATAAACCTTCAACAGTTTTCAATGGCCATGAAATAAGGTTTTAGTCTGTCAGGATCATGAGGACTTTGTGACTGAACATAAGAAGTAAGACGAAATGTTTTGTTATCTAGATGACCGAACACTTCGCGATAAGTAATTTGTGGCGCGGATATAATTCTTGATAAGCACAGGAGTGAAATTAAATGTAAAGTCGTTTGGAACATTGGATGTAACATGATCCGTCTCTGAAATTATCTAAAATAGTGAAATTATTCGTATAAATATCATCTCTGGTACTAGCGTACGTAAAAACGTGGGTTGGAAAATTAATAAACATGACTTAGAAAGAAGAAAAAAGAAAGATCTTGTCACAAGCAAAATCACAAAATTCAATGAATTCTTAGGAACTGCCACATGGAATATGATTGTAAGGAAGATGTCATTCACGTTCTCTTGTTTGGCGGTATTATTTTATGAATCACTCAGCTAATCTTCTTTTGCTGACTTTTGAAAATGATATACCTTGGATCATCTTCGCGTATGTGTTGCCTGACGCCAAGTTACAGGAAGCTGAACAGGGAATAATGAGAAGTGTCTTTCGTTTGGTGAACTTCTTATCATTAAAACTTATTTTTATGTTCAGTTGGCAACAAAACAGTTTCTTGTTTATTTCCGCTGGCTGTTTTCATAGTTAAAACACTTTCTATTCTCACTTGTACCTTCCTTTATGTCTTAATTTTTTTTCCCGCCGGAAAAACTAGGAAATGAAAGGAACAGAATAAAAGATCTCACATGCAGGGCTGATTATACATTAGCCTTCAAAAAGCGAAAACAAAAATCTCTCTCAATCTGGTGTGCTTGTTTATCCTGACTTCATTTGAAAAGTGAATTTATTCCTGTTATATGTCAAAAGGTCGCTATTACGTGTGAATAAAATCGAGCAGATTTGAACATCACGTTCGTTTTATCAACGCAAAGTGTTCTTTTTTCTAACATCAGTACTCCAAAGATCACATAAAAGACACATTCAACTGTGTACATTACCTATGAACTAAAGTTTCAGTTTATTAGGATTAAGAGATAATTAAAAGAGTATTTTACTATGCAAATTGCCATGCTGGCTTAGTTGACAATTTTTTTTCATTTGACCGGAGTCGTGACGCTCCAACCAAAATAGCTGACCTTAGTCGCTGATTGATTAAAAGAAATTTTCAAAAAGTTAAGGAAGAAAAGTCTCCATCTATCAAGTTTATTAAGAATCTTGTATCTTAGGGCTGAAGTATTACTCGAAAGCAGAGGGTTCAGAGGACAGCCTTATCTAATGCTCCAAGTGGTTGTGCAAACGGTTACAACGCCAAGCAAACGAGATCGACCAAAATAGACTAAATATGATCAGCTGAGCTATTTTACAACCGAGGCACAATCATGACAATAACATAATTGCGACTGGGAAAATGTCACCTCTACCTGTGGGATGTGGTCCACTGATTCCGTGCTGTTGACCAAACACAGCCCTTTTATTAATTTGGTCATAAGCTTGGCACGTCACGTTCTGTTTCAACAGATCAGGTAGAGAGGAGAGGAAGGAAAGAAAATATCTGATTCTGTTGAATTAAGAGAAAATGATATCCTGTTATCTTCTTTTGGTTGAATGCGAATGTTTTAACTCCATTTGAAAAGCGAAATTATTCACGTCAACAAACGGTCTTTACCGTGCCCGTGATGAATGATGGAATCGAACATCTATCTAAACAGCATTTTCGCTGTGTGAAAACGAAGCATTTCACGTCCTATAATGGCCTAGACATGCAAAATAACATAAAACGTCAACAAAGTAACTGCGAAGTAAGATGTCGGTCCTTCAGGGTCAAGGAAGTATTGAAAGAAATAAAATCGTTGTTGCAATATATGCAAATACTCGTTGATATCATTGACAAGTTTAATTAATGAAAGTAAATTACATGGGTGTTAACAAACAAGCAAATTGGCTGATTGCATTGATCGATTTAAAGTTTGTCGGCAGTCTTTCTGAAGTCTTCAATAAACCATAAGATAAAAGATACATATCCTGTGATACATAAACGAGAAACTGTGTAATGATAATTACAACCATACACTATGGCCAAAATTAAAATTATGAAATTATAGCAGGTTGTGTTCAAAAATTAGTCTATTCACAAATGTGTTCATGAGACGTTCTGTGTTAATCTTTGGGCGGAGGCGAACCTTGCGACGTAAATTATATTGCTGAGGTTTAAGCTTCGGCAGAATTTTATTTAACGGATGATGGCTTAGGGCCCTAGCTCCACTAAATAATTTCCTGCATATGCATGATATCCTTGATATTCAGTGGAGCTGAAATATAACGCCGCTTGTAACATTTGTTTTAAAACGTCCTGTACTGTTTTTAGATCGCGTTTATACGCACCATACACTGAAAGGCCATAAGTTAAATTAGGTAATACAATTGTCTTAAACTGAGGAGATCTATTTCATTCCGGTCATATTGTTCCTTTCTTAGAGTTCTTAATATATGGAGGCACTTGTTAGCCTTAATTAGTTTGACCTTAACATGAGAACTAAACTTACAATCACTCTGAAGTGTGACTCCGAGTAAGCACAAGTCATTATGTTGTGAAATGCAATTGACTGGATTGTAGGTGTCCTTGTTCGATTTCTTTTTAATTACAAGCTCTTTGCATTTACTAGGATTACATGACATACAGTTCTCTCGCGACCAATTTAAAAACTCATTCACTAAGGTTACAGAGGTATCAGTATTGCCTAGTACCGGTGCAACAATTATCGAATCATCAGTATATTTGAATAACGCAGGGAAGCCATCATATGTAATTTCAAGATCGTTAAGAAAAATATTAAAGAGATGGGGGCCACTAACACTATCTTGTGTAGTACCCTTATTGACGGCTTTCCACCTGCCTGCCGGATAAAAAACTGTGATGCCAATTAACAAGATATGGAGATACATGTAATTGTGTAAGCTTGGTGGACAAGAGATTATGTTTCACCGAGTCAAATGCCTTGGAAAAATCCATGGTAAAAAGTCGCACAGCTTTACAGTTATTATCATCTAGGTATTTGCCAATCTGGCGCTGAATAGCTAAGAGCGCAGATGTGCAATTCCAACCCTCTCTGTACGCGAATTGGCTACTACTCAGGTGATCAGGCCAGGAATTAACGATCTAAGAAAATAAGGGCTGCATTCCTTCGCTGTGATACCAGATGAACGCCTTTCCACTATTGCTTCGAGCCGATCACTCCCTGTTTATATCGCTTTCTGTTCTCACTGATCACTCCCGAAATCCTCTTATTCAACTCTTTCAGCCGAGCTTCATCGGACACCCTCGATTTCGACCTCCACATGGCTTTAACAAGAGGGGTCATCCAGGCAGGGTCACGCGATGACATAGTGACCACCCTTACTGGCATACACCTATCCAAGTGACCCGTCGTTTACATTCTTGGTATCAAGTACCTCTCGCCAGTCCTCTTCTACCAAAGCTATGTACAAATCCTGTTTCCTATGTAGACATCTGTCCCGGATGTGAACTTTACGACGCACAGGGCGAAGTTTAGATCCTGCAGGCAAAATCACACCTCGATGATCCGATTTTGTTGACAAGAAAAAAAGGGTAACACCTTGCAAACAAATCCGGCCGGTTCGTTAAACAGTTATCCAAGTGTGAATCGCCAAGTGTCGGGAAATCAACCGAAATCAACATTCCGGCCAGACAATTGTTGTAATCCATCCATGTCCAACTGATTGAAATCTCCGCCCAGAACAATGACGGTTTATGGGTGGGCGTCAAGTACATTATCCGTGTAGTCAATAAGATAGTTCATTAGATCGTTCTCTGTATAACTATGTTTAGGCGGGTCATAAATTCCACATACAGAAAATCTATGCCCTGTAGGGAGGCAGAGAGTTATGCAAATTACTTCATGAAGCCTTGAGAGATAACCATCCACAACAGATAGATTTTTCTTGACGTAAACAGCCACGCCGCCCTTGTTCCTCATATCAAGTCCTGAACAGTTCCTATCCCTCCTATATATATTAAAATCCGCAATATTCACCACAGCATCGGGCTGGTCTAGCTTTAAATGGGTCTCAGTAACAATGCATACATCAATATCATGGTTTTTCAAATCTGCCTCCAGGGCAATAGACGCCCGCACCTTGTTCTTTATTTTGGAGAGACTGCAGATGTCTTAAAAGATGTTGCAGATGTCTTAAAAGATGTTGCAGATGTCTTAAAAGATGTTGTAAACTGTTTTAAACCTTGAATGACGAGCACCAAAATGTTTACTCTCAAGTGAACCTTTGCTAAACTTGGGTACAACTATTTTATAGCAAAACTCTCCTAAGAATGGTTCTTTTACTTCTTTTCGACGAAATTTTACAAATGTAACTGGACTCCCGTTTAAGATTATCTGATTACGCGTGAATGATCCCAATCTACATCACGAGAGACCTCAATTTGTATTGGCCCAGAGCTTGTGATTTTAGCGTACGAATTTTATAGGTGAAACATCCAACATTGAAAATACATGACTTCCAATCTTATAATGATACATCCTAGTTTGAAAATACACGAGTGCCGGTGGTGGTGCGTTTTTTCCACTCTTATCGAGTCCATTTTATCATCGGACATCAATATATCCTTTGTTAGCTGTGTTCATTTTTAAAATCATTCTGCTCTTTTAACTTTATTTGCCTGTCAAAAGGTGCTTCTTTGCGACAGCAAAATATCTATCAAAACGTTTGAATTAATTGAAGGAAGAAAACAATTTACACCTGTACGTTTGACAACAAAATTGTGCATTGTTCATTTTTCTAACATGAAAAATTAAGTTAAATGATAAGATCGGACTAAAAATTATTCGTAAAAGTCTAATTTTCCAATGGGAAAGGCCAGAAATTCGTTATTTGGTAGAATGATAAAAGACACGTTCCCTGCCAGTGAATTAAAAGACGAAATAATTCCTGTTAATAAACTATTAAAACATCACTAATTTGAATGTTTTGTCGACCTTCGCTGTCTGATGAAATGAAATACACTGATAAAACTCGGGGTGTTCTTTCTTCTCGATATTATACAAGGAAAAAATTTGATTATCAGTTTCGTATTCTTCTCTTAGTTTTACGACATGCTTTAAAGGAACTTACAGGACAATCTTGAAAAATACATGCGCCCAGTTTGCGCGCTGGATGAAGGAACTGAAGTCAACAGAAAAGAATTCAGTTATTTTGAGCATTCAGAGCTATGAAGTCGTTCTTGTTGCGCTTTTGGTTTCCCGTGAAACTAAAATACTCATTTGAATCTGAAGCCACAGAGGCATAAAGAAGAGAAGCCTCGAAAGTAAAATTTAATCTTACAGGCACAGATCAGCCAGTTTATTCTAGAAAAACGTAAGCGAATCACTTGAAGGGATTTATAAACTAAACCATCAGGGGTGCGAAAAAAGGTTAAAAGTTTGAACTAACAAAAACTTGAACCATCCAAACAAAATGAAGGAAAATTCTCTCACCTGCGAGAAATTCACGACTTAATTCCTTTAAAACTAGCAAATTAACAATGTTTGGTTGATGCGTTGACCTGCGTCGGTTATTGTTAAAGTATGCCCGCCAAACCACCTTCAAGAATATTTCATTCCCATGCGAGAGCGAAATCATGCCGGTTATTTCGCTACCACTTTTGGAAGTAGCTCTGTAAAAATAGTTACAAATTACTCACCAAATTAATTGAGAGCCAGTTCGTCTATTATGTTGTAGTTATAGGCTATATACCGGTTGATCAAAACTGACGTATCTGACACGAAGTTTCCTTTGGTCCCTTCAGGAATTCATGTTAGCAGCTTCATTCCTTTCGAATGCAAATGTTCTGTGACACCAGTAACTTGGTGTTAACTCACGACCTTGAGGTGGCAATGAAAAGTTTTAATGGTGGGAGAGTAAGTTTCATGATTAGAAATTATCCAGTTTTGAAGGGTATATGGTTATTGTGTGATTGGTAAATTTTGCTAAATAGACTTAGTATGTAGTTTGTGTAGTGTGATCGTCCGGGTGAGTGTAGTTCTGAAAAGAACTGTTGTTGGTGACTGACGTTTCGACTATCTGTGCGATAGTCATCTTCAGAGTCAAGTAAGGAATAGTTGTCAGTCGATGATGTCATAAAGTCTGGTCTGTTGAACGTGATTGGTCTGTTTAGCCGTGATGTGATTGGCTGGAAGACTCATGTAGAGTTTGTTAACAGTCATTGGTCGGTTTCGATCCGTCTGTTGTTTGTCGGTCTGTTTGTCGGTTTGTTCACGTCGTTAATGAGTCGTTTGTAAGGTGCTGGTAATTGTTGACATCTGTTGAGAGGCGTCTGTTCTAAGTTAGTGAACCAGCTTTCCAGAGTCAGTCGTTGAAAGTAGTTTGTACTGTAGGTTAAGCATTTAGCAGAGTCCCAGTCGATTCTGTGATTAGTTTGTCGGTGATGTTCAGAAATGTGATTGTTTACATCGCCATTTCTAGTAGATCGTTTGTGTTCAGTTAGTCGCGTGTTAAGGTTTCTACCAGTCTCACCAATGTAGGAGGCCTGGCAGTCGGAGCATTCGATCTTATAAATCGCTCCCTGTCTGTTGTTGGGTTCGTCTTTGTCTTTAACGTTGGTCAGCAAATGTCGTAAAGTAGTTATAGGCCTGTGAGCTACGCGAATGTTGTAAGGTTGTAGGATCCGCGCGATAGCCTCAGAAGTGCCTTTGATGTAAGGTATAGTAGCTGTAGTCGTGATAGATGTGGAGTCCCTGTTAGTTTCTGTAGTGTCGGTCACCCTGTGAGTGTTTCGTCTAATGAAGTCAGTGTTGTAGTTGTTTTTGTCAAAAACACGGTCAAGGTACTTGTTTTCGTCAGATAAACTGTCCGGTGTGTTGCAAACAAGTTGCGCTCGTCTTGTCAATGTCTTGATAGTCGTAGCTTTGTGGGAAGTCGGGTTGTAGGATGATTCGTCAAGAAGTCTGTCGGTATGCGTCGGTTTTCTGTATATTGTTGTTCGTAGTTCGTTGTACTATGACAAAATGGACGCACTTGTTAACGACAAACAAACTTACGAATTACTTAAACGTGACCCGACGCCAGCACTACAACGCAAACTCAACAACAAATTACTTACGCTCAAAAAGACTGAAGCCTTTGACACTCAACGCTACTACCGGCTGAGGTGCTCTGTACCACAACCACCTAAACTTTACGGACTACCGAAACTACACAAACCTGGGATACCTATGCGACCTATAGTCTCATTCTGTGGGTCCCCGACGTACCAACTGTCGAAATACCTTACGACGATACTGCAACCACTGACTGACAAATCGAGACGTAAACTACAATCTACTGAGAACTTTATTGACGCTATCAAAGACGTACAGATACCTGACGACTATAAACTTGTGTCTTTTGATGTGAAATCACTGTTCACCAGTATTCCACTTCAATTGGCTCTACAGTGTACTGAAACCGCCATCCATCAGTCTACTGATGCACTACCATTACCGACAGAAGACATTATGGACCTACTTAACCTCTGCCTTACATCGACTTATTTTCAGTACAACGGGAAACACTACAAGCAGTTGCACGGAACAGCTATGGGGTCGCCGGTCTCCGTTGTTGTCGCAGAAATTGTGATGCAAAACATCGAGGAACGCGCCCTTGCAACTTGCCGACAAACCATACCGCTTTGGTTACGCTACGTAGACAACAACAACAACAACAACATACTTTATTGACTTTCCCCAAGGGGGCTTTTCAAAGACAATGTTATAAAAATAATCCTATTACAATTAAAAATCCTATTTACAATCAAAGATGTTTTAAAATCTGAATGTTCTAAAAGAAAAATGAAAGCATACAAATATATAAAATTACAACTCTGTGAGTAATTTGGTCCTTAAACGTTTTTTAAAAACCTTAACGGAGTTGCACAGTTTTAAGGAATCATCCAAAGAGTTCCATAAGTTTACAGTTCTATAGAAAAATGTTCTCTGACCGCTAGCTGTTCTAAAGAATGGAATTTGCAAAAGCTGCGAATTTCTGGTGCTACGTCGACTAACCTCGGCTCGCTTTATGAATTTTGATGAGAGGTAATCTGGAGCCTGACCAGTCATGCATCTGAAGGCCGTAGTAGCGTTCCGGTAGTAAAGCTGGCTTTGAACGTAAAGCCAATTTAGTTCCTTGCGAATTGGTGTAACGTGGTCAAATTTACGCGCACCGCTAACAATGCGGCATGCGAAGTTCTGCACCGCCTGTAACTTGTCAACATTACATTTTGAGGTATTTGACCAAACATTGGAACAATAAAATAACCTGCTGAAAACTAAGGAATTAATAATCATCAAAAGTGTACGTTTGTCGAAAACATGCTTGACACGGTTTATTTGGCCGAGGCGGGACATGCACGAGGAAGCGGTCTTAATTATGTGTTCATCGTAAGTTAAATTAGAATCCAAAATCACACCAAGGTCTTTGGCGGTGTCTGCGGGGACGATGTCCTCACCCATAATGGAAAGGGAGCGAAATTGCAATTTTGCACGCATCTGCCTGCTGCCAAATATCATCAGCTTGGTTTTGCCAGGGTTAAGTAACAATTGGTTGTTGGAACACCATTCTCCTATTTTAAACAAGTCGTCTTCCAAATCAGCAATTGCATCCAGGTTGTCTTTAAGTTCGAAGGAAGTGATGAGTTTCGTATCATCTACATAACTCTGAGTGCTGCATTTCTGTGGGATCGATGGAAGATCGTTCGTATATATGCTAAATAGTAGTGAGCCTAAGATACTTCCTTGAGGGACGCCGTTGGTCACGGACAAAGGCTCAGATAGCGTTGAATGGATTCGTACTACTTGTGTCCTGTTGCTTAGGTAACTACGAAACCATTGGAGAGCGTCTCTGGAAATTCCGACATCTTGCAATTTTAAAATTAACGTGTCGTGATTGACGCTATCGAAAGCTTTGCTCATATCTAATAGAAAAACTGCCGTTAACTTCTTTTTGTCAATCGCGTTAAGAATTGTGTCAGTTGTTTCAATCACAGACGTTTCACACGAATGCCATCTCTTGTTACCGCTTTGGCTCTTTGATAGGGTGTCATTCGATTGCAGATACGAGGTGAGCTGATTATGTACTACCCTTTCGCAAACCTTTGATAAGACTGGTGTAAGTGAGATGGGTCTATTATTGTTTGCCTGTTCCTGGTCGCCCTCTTTTGGGATTGGTGTAACCACAGCTGTCTTCCATTTTGATGGAAAAACACAGTTTTGAAAGGATGCATTAACGATAGACGTTATTGGGTGAACAATTGGATTAAGACAATCCTTGATGACACGAATCGGGATTTTGTCTATCCCTGGGGCCTTGTTTGAAGGCATCGCTGCTATTATACGTTCTATTTGTTTATAATCAATGGTACTCAGTGTGAACTGGTCAGAGAGAGCGTATTGTCTCGGTACAAAATAATTCTGATTTAGTGTTAGGTTGCATTCATTAGCCAGGGACGTAATTTTGTCAACAGTGCTCTGACCAACAGATACGAAAAACTGATTAAATTCGTCTGCAACAGCTTTGTCGCTCTTACTGTATGTTCGCTGAGATGTAGATTTGCAGGGGATGCACTGGCGAATTGCTTTCCAGATATTATTGGTGTTATTTGGATTCCTCTGGATTTGTTGGGCCACAAATTCCTGTTCAGCAATTCTGATTTCCCTCTTTACTTCCTGTCTGAAGTATCTGTAGGCAGTCCAAGATAGCGGATCATTTGTTTTCTTTGCTTTCTTACGCCAATCATCCCTGGTCTTCATCAATCCCCGGATGTTGTCTGTTACGCATGGATTTGGTTTACAGCGTGCTTTGAAGGTTTTAACTGGGGCATGGCGGTCGAGTATCTCAGTAAATAGCGAATCAAGTGCATAAAGTTTGTCCTCGACATCGTCGAAAACATCAACTATGGACCACGGTGCCAGTGATACGTCGTTGCTAAAATCAACAGGACTGTAGTGTTTAAAACTTCTGGTTGTAATATAGACGGGTTTGGCGCGCGCTTTCTTCAATTTTAAGGTGACATAAACCAAGTCATGGTCGCTAATCGAGCTTTCCATAACCGTAGCCGTTTGAACTTGTCTTGTGTCCGATGCAAGGATAACATCTAGAATTGATTTCGAAGTCTCTGTAACTCGTGTTGGCGTGTTGATCAGTATTGACAAGTTATAGGAACGGCAGAAATTAACAAGGACATTAGCTCCAGGATCGTTGCTATTCTCAAGTCTGCAGTTCAAATCTCCCAATAGATAAATTGGAACATTGAACGACGAGGCATAAATAAAGTTCTCTGTGAGATCTGAATCGAAACAAGATAACGATGCGTCCGGTGGTCTATAGGTTGTACAGACAATGAAAGACTTCATGTTCCTGACGTGGATTTTTAGCCACAGTTGGTGAAAGCCAGAGGCCGTGATAAGAGATATATCGCTCAAGTACTCCGTCCTGTAATTTCGTGAGACATAAGCACATACTCCACCGCCAATCTTCGCTTGTCGGTCGATACGGTAGATAACATAGCCAGGAATTTCTATTTCCAAATCCGTAACTGAACTGTTGAGCCATGTTTCGGATACGGTAAATATGTCAAACTTATTTTCCAGTACCGTTTCCTTTACAAGAACGAAATGCTCACGGCATTTAAGCGAGCGAACGTTAAGATGTGCAATCTTCACATTGCCATTTGACTTTTCAGACTTGTTTCTAATAGAGCTGTTTGCTGGTCCAGGGTTAAGTTCAACATCATGTAACAGTTGTATAACAGGTCTAAAGGTCGAGGTTGAATTGGCATAATAGGCTGTAGTAACGTTTGCTCGTTTCACTCTAATAGTGACATGCACGTGTGCCCGCCATTTTGTATTTTCTATTATGCAGAGTCTCGAATCCCAGTTTGCCACTTTAACCGACGTAGAGTGCGGGAAACGTAGACCAAGGTACTCATTTGTAAAAGAGTAGTCATGTTTACCTTTCCTCGAGGTATGAACAAGACACAAGAGGAGTACAAGTCCAATAACTCGGGAGCTCAGAATCACACATCCGCCCTCCTTCATGACGACACTTACTTCCATGACGACACATTTACCGCCGTACACAAAGACGAAATTGACGCTTTTCACAATCACCTTAACGAACAAAACACCGACATTCAGTTTACCAGGGAGATCGAAGAAGACGGCAAGCTTCCTTTTCTCGACTGTTTGGTAGGCCGAAACAACAACGAACTACGAACAACAATATACAGAAAACCGACGCATACCGACAGACTTCTTGACGAATCATCCTACAACCCGACTTCCCACAAAGCTACGACTATCAAGACATTGACAAGACGAGCGCAACTTGTTTGCAACACACCGGACAGTTTATCTGACGAAAACAAGTACCTTGACCGTGTTTTTGACAAAAACAACTACAACACTGACTTCATTAGACGAAACACTCACAGGGTGACCGACACTACAGAAACTAACAGGGACTCCACATCTATCACGACTACAGCTACTATACCCTACATCAAAGGCACTTCTGAGGCTATCGCGCGGATCCTACAACCTTACAACATTCGCGTAGCTCACAGGCCTATAACTACTTTACGACATTTGCTGACCAACGTTAAAGACAAAGACGAACCCAACAACAGACAGGGAGCGATTTATAAGATCGAATGCTCCGACTGCCAGGCCTCCTACATTGGTGAGACTGGTAGAAACCTTAACACGCGACTAACTGATCACAAACGATCTACTAGAAATGGCGATGTAAACAATCACATTTCTGAACATCACCGACAAATGTTAATAATAATAATAATGTTTATTTCTTATATTGCGCAGTCTAACATGCGATAATATGATCGAGTGCGCATTACAACACTAAAGTCCACCCAACCCAACCCAGGGGAGGACATCCATCACACAGTAATCTCGTGCGTGGGAAATTAACGTCTCCTACCCCAAACCCTGCAGGAGACGGGACCTCCGGCTTAACGTCTTATCCGAGAAGACGAAGCAAGGTGAGTGAAGCGACTTGCTTAAGGCCACAACGTAGTGCCCCATCCAGGACTCGAACCCGGGCCGTCCGACCCAGAGTCCAGCGCTCTGACCACTGGGCCACTTACGCCTCACGGCCACTTACGCCTCACAAAAACTAATCACAGAATCGACTGGGACTCTGCTAAATGCTTAACCTACAGTACAAACTACTTTCAACGACTGACTCTGGAAAGCTGGTTCACTAACTTAGAACAGACGCCTCTCAACAGATGTCAACAATTACCAGCACCTTACAAACGACTCATTAACGACGTGAACAAACCGACAAACAGACCGACAAACAACAGACGGATCGAAACCGACCAATGACTGTTAACAAACTCTACATGAGTCTTCCAGCCAATCACATCACGGCTAAACAGACCAATCACGTTCAACAGACCAGACTTTATGACATCATCGACTGACAACTATTCCTTACTTGACTCTGAAGATGACTATCGCACAGATAGTCGAAACGTCAGTCACCAACAACAGTTCTTTTCAGAACTACACTCACCCGGACGATCACACTACACAAACTACTGATACTCCTGGGTTCAAACCATTTACTTTAGACTTAGTATGATCGGCTGCTTTACTGTCCAATTACAAGTGTCCAATTCCGGCTAATTGTCTAATTACAACTCTACAGAATAATTAGAGAGAAGTAAAGCAACTTATGCACCAATCACATCTGAGGAAATTGTAACCGTTATGATTCAGCCTGATAAGTTTCGTTACTATGATGACGTCTCCACCAGGTGTCTGTTACTGGAGCCGTTTACACTCTTAGGGGTTATACTTTTAGTCAAACAAGACGACTATTGTCGGATGATTAGCTTATGGCTTTCAAACGAATTAATCTATTGCAATTATCCTAATTTTTTTCATTCTTTAAAGGTGATAAAAGGAGAGTAAGAGAAATCTGAGCGCGCTTCTCTTGCAGACATAGGTTATTTGCAATAAGGTTATATCAGCTTGAATGTTTTTGTGTGTTTGTTCGTTTTTTTGGCTTTTAAATAATAATTCGACATCCACTATTATTACTAGTACAGGACGAGTAAAGACTACAGTTCCATTTTGGAGTAGCAACAGGTGAACGTGAACTTTGGATTCGAAACCTAACATTTTCGGTGCGGAAAGCAGTTTGTAGCAGGACTCGCTCGTGGGTGCCCTTTTCTTTTTAAACTGACATAAACGATCAAATGTCAAGACATCATAAACGTCGTCTTTTAAATGACCTTAGCCTCAATACTGAAACACTCACCAAACACTCCTGGATTTTTAGTGAAAACCTTTTTATTTGCGAGTTGTCATGGCAGCATTCCCACTCGACATAGCTCAGAGGCGCAACTTTAAAATGCCCGATTTCACAGCTTTTCTGTAATTTATCCCGACTATTAAATCTAAAGTTACTGATTGTGCTATTGTTCTTATTCTGCTGTTAGATATTGAGCAATAAAACCATGGTAGTATACGACATTATGCCTGTGGGGGTGGTACTTCTTCCACGTAGATCTGGGACACTGAGTTCCAGCCTGTGTATGCGTCAGCAGATCCGACACTTTTACAGTTACCGACCCAGAATCCAACGCGCACAACACCTTTGTGGACTATCTCGCACACACCCTCGATATGACGGGGGCGGTGTAAATTTTTTTTGGCGCCATTTCCATGTACCATGTAGACTACGCCATCAATTGCAGCAGGAGCTGAGCACTCTGCGCCGTTTAAGGTAAAATACCATCGTCTGCAGCAATCATGGCAGTTATAGATGCGGAGGTTGCCACTCCAAAACACGCGCAGAGCTGTTTTGGCCGACTTTTTGATGAAAAGGCATTCCTGGAGAAATAAATGATGGTTAACTGTGAACAATATGAATTCAAAATGTCTCTGAGCGATATAAGTCCTAAATCGAGTCCAGTTTACGGATCCTTTAACTACTTAGGGTTTATCTTCACAGTTTCGTTCTTCTGCCACAGAAAATATTATTTTAGCTTGCTGCATAACTCGATCTTCTTTAAGTCAAAATTTGATAGGAATCGTCTATTCAAGCAATGATGTCAAATACAATTTTGTAAAATTGCAATTAATTGAAAGAAAAACTGAAATACCTTTATCAATCCAGTGTCCTTTCCATCGTTTAAATTTTTGAATACACATTGTTTCCAATTACTTCCCAGAGCTCCTGGAGGTCCCCGGAGGCCTGAGGCTCCCTGGCTTCCTTTATCTCCTGTATCACCTTTGGTTCCTCGTGGACCCTGTCGGCCTGTGGACCCTTGAGGTCCCATTTTTCCTGGAGGTCCCTGTGGACCTGTAAAGCCTTGGTTTCCTGGCTTTCCGGCGTCGCCCTTGTCCCCTTGTGGTCCCGTAGAACCACGAGGACCGAGTGGTCCTGCGATGCCCGTGGGTCCCGCGGGTCCTGGGCTCCCGGGAATACCTGGTATCCCTGGCGCGCCAAAAGGAGTACCATAAGCACAGGGTCCATGCGGTGGATATGGGTAAGCGCCCTGTGTTTAGAAAAAAACACACATAACTTTTGTTCATGGAAGAATTATAACTACTTTTTGTTTTAAGATCAGTTGTGACAAATTCATCTTTCTAAGAATCAAAGTGTCGGGCGATCTTTCTTCTGTTTTCAGTTTTCAGTGAATTTCTCCTTCACCAATCTCTTTTGGAATGAAACTGACTGACACAATCAGACAAGATGATAACGATAACAATGTTGGGATATATTTGGAAAGAATTAACTTACCATGTAACCATTAGATTTTCCGCCGCTGCTGCTGTTTTTTGCTGCATAGCAAAGAGCAATCAGCGGTAAAATCAGCCAAAGCACCTTAATGTGGGGCGTCATGTTCACACAAGCGTGAATGTTGTTTATCCTTCAACTGTAAATAGAGAGAAAATTTGGCAAAGCACATTACTTGCAGAAGGGTTACATGGGCTGGTTTTTTTGATTTGTTTCTGCTGTCTTCAGTGACACAAAACATGACACCCAATGAATCTCTTGATATGGTATTTAGAAGGATCTTAGGAGTTGAAGCAGTTCACCGTGATTCTCTGACCTCAAAACCAATCTGATCTTGAAAATAGTAATTGACTCACTGATAAAAGAGAAAACGCGAAAAGAAAATTTGCTGGTCAATTCACGCCACACTTAATAAGAGGAGCTTAATTATTCTCTTACCTTGTTCTTGCGGCTCTCTAAAAGGAAAAACGGTAAAAAAAAGAATTAACAGTATCACCTGAAATTGTGCGCTAATTTACCTCTACAGATACTAGAGAACTTTCTTCGTTCCACAGATGTAAGACCGGTGGAGAGAGCTCGTACCTTTTTTAAAGTGGCTAGCAGCAGAGTAAAATATTACACCAATTCTAAGCCAAGTGTTTTATAAGTCCTTCGAGTTGGCGGTCGTAAAAACATGTTTACAACATGACTAACTGTCGTATGCGTAGGATAAGACATGAAACCCGATTGGCTCGATCGACATCAATTCCACCAACCAGGTAACCCCTTAAATTTTGAGTTTAAATGCATTATCATGTAACTGATATGCCTCGAAGAAAATATGCTATGCGCTTGAATTTGAGCTTATTTTTGGAGGAAAATCAAATTTAATATTGTATTATTGGTTAAATAAACGATACGATTTACTACTGTTGACTCTACAGCGGTGCGTCGAAGATTTTTTTTTAATCTTTATGAATTTCTCAGCTTTTGGCCTCCGTAAGAAAAACTCGATCAGATTAGTTCGAATTAGAAATTTGATCCAATGGTCTGATTTTGAAGCCAGTAACTTTCCTCATTTTTTGTTGGATAACTCTTGAGGTCGTTTATTGGCGACAGATTTTTCGAAAATGTTGACAAAAAATAATTTGTTGCGTACAATTTGAATTAATGTTAAAATGAATAAAGGGGTAAGTTTCTAAAGAAACTGTGGTGCTGCGTCGGTGGGAGAGTATAGCAGGTAATTTAGTGTTAACAACTGGGTTGAAAACGTAAATTAGCCACCGTAAAGGGTAAAAAAGCTGACGTTTCGAGCGTTAGCCCTTCGTCAGAGCGATCGATCGAAGGCATTCTCGTCAAAACAAGATCTCGAAACAACTTATTAACTATGCAGAATTAGCGGAAGTTACTAATCACAAAACAAAAAATACGAAACAGAGTTAACTGACAGGGTTTCCTATTTAACTCTTGGTTATCTGTTAATTATTGGAATTGCTTAACCCTATTGAAGCTAAGATTATCGAAGCGGATCAAAAAATACTTGAGTTCAATAACCTTCAGACCTAGGTTGCCATTTCATTCTTTGGAATTTGTTACTGCTAAATTTTATATCTGTTTTTCTCTGGCTGTTTTCATTTTTGAGACAAATTCTGTTCTTAGTTGTACCTGCCTTTATATCTTGATTCTAGACAATTATAAATATTCACCACTTTAATGAAATTACAATTTAAGTCTCTTAACTTGGTTAGAAAAAAAATATTGTTTTCGTTTGTTTTCCGCTGTAAAACACAGGAAATGATAGAATACAAGTTACCATGAGCGGAGGCGAATTCGATTGGCCGATCGAAACAATAGCCTCTTGATCGATTTCTACTGAGGGGACCCGTGGTTCTAAAACAATTTATTGACGATAACTGACGGTATGGTCCCCGGAGAGGCTCAGTTTAAAAAGGAGGTAGGGTTACCAAGCTGGTTTTCAACGGTCGTGTGTCAAGGTTGATGTGGCCGCGGGCTGTTAGAAACCTCTAAATGAACAACTCGCTCAAATGGGCTCTTTTCATCAAATTAAGCGGTCAGATAACAAGTGATACACTGTGGAAGTAAGGTGAAGTATTTTTATTGAGAATTTGACGTATTTTTTTATTCCTTAGAGCGGTCGTAAATATTCCCATACAAACTCTTATAATTCCGCCATGACTGTTATTGCGCAAGATGATCATCTCACAGCTGGAGCTTGGGCCGCCTGTGATATCATTGACAAGTTCACTTAATGAAAGTAGATCATATTGGTGTAAACAAACAAGAAAATTGGCTGATTGCATGAATCGATTTACAGTGTGTCTGCAGTGTCTTAAAAGATGTCGTCAACTGTTTTAAACCTTGAATGACGAGCACCAAAATGTTTACTCTCAAGTGAACTTTTGTTAAACTTGGGTATAACTATTTTATAGCGAAACTCTCCTAGATATGGTTCTTTTACTTCTTTTCGACGGAATTTTACAAATGTAATTGGACTCCCGTTTAAGATTATCTGATTAAGCGTGAATGATCCCAATCTATATCACGAGAGACCTCAATTTGTATAGGCCCAGAGCCTGTGATTTTACTGTACGAATTTTTATAGGTGAAACATCCAAAATTGAAAATACATGACTATCGATTTTATAATGATACATCCTAAATTGAAAATACACGAGTGCCGGTGGGGGTGCGTTTTTTCCACTCATATCGAGTCCACTTTATCATCGCACATCAATATATCCTTTGTTAGCTGTGTACATTTTCAAAATCATTCTGCTCTTTTAACTTTATTTGCCTGTCAAAAGATGCTTCTTTGCGACAGAAAAATATCCCTCAAAACGTTTGAATTAATTGAAGGAAGAAAAAACAATTTACGCCACTACGTTTGACAACAAGATTGTGCATTGTTCGTTTTCTACCATGAAAAATTAAGTTTAATGATAAGATCGGATTACAAATGATTCGTAACGTGATTAATAGTCTAATTTTTCAATGGGAAAGGCCAGAAATTCGTTATTCGGTAGAATGATAAAAGACTTGTTCCTTGCCTATGAATTAAAAGATGAAATAATTCCTGTACATGAACTATCAAAACATCACTAATTTGAATGTTTTGTCGACGTTCCTTGTCTGATGGAATGAAATACACCGATAAAACTCGGGGTGTTCTTTCTTCTTGATATTATACAAGGCCGAAATTTGATTATCAGTTTCGTATTTTTCTCTCAGTTTTACGGCATACTTTATAGGAACTTATAGGGCAATCTTGAGAAATACATGCACCCAGTTTGCGCACTGGATGAAGCTTCATTCCTTTCGAATTCAAATGTTCTGTGATCGGTAACTATCTACATTTTTCGGTGAGGATACAAAAGATCAAACACGAACGAATAGCGTTCGGAAATAAATTGCGCCATATTCGCAATTCGTAACTGCGTTGTAAGACAAAGGTTCTTACAATAAAGGATTTTATGTTGTCCCTCAGATCTGCGTCATTCCGCCCCGAGCGCGAATGTGACTTAAGTGTGTTTTACACGTCGTCATACCAAAAACGGATGGAAATGAAACATCGACCGCGTAAGACGGTATCATCTGCACTTAACAAGGTGAATTAAAAAAAAAAAAAAAAAAAAAAGAGAGAAACAGCGCCCATCAGAAATGGAAAAGGTTCTGCATGTACGTTCAAATATTTGTTAGAGTGATGTGAGTGATTTCACTGCAACTAAGATGAAGCTTCGGGTAAAATTCTACAAATAAAAAGTACAATAACTTGATGTTAACTCACGACCTTGATGTGGCAATGAAAAGTTTTAATGGTGGGAGAGTAAGTTTCATGATTAGAAATTCTCCAGTTTTGAAGGGTATATGGTTATTGTGTGATTGGTAAATTTTGCTAAATGGACTTATGCCCCATTCACACCAAAGCTTAAACATGTTTAAAAGTTGTTTTGTTAAACACAGTTTAATTTTTTTTTTCTTCATAGAAACTATTTAGCCGAATATTTTTGACTTGAATGTAGCACATTGGAAATGCAAGTTAGCAAGTACTTGAATCCAATGGAAAATCAAGTTTTTCAGTTCTCTGTTTATAATTTTCATTCAATGAAAACCAGTTTAACAAAACATGTTTTGCTGGTGTGAATGGGGTATTAGTATGACCAATTGTCTAATTACAACTCTACAGAATAATTAGAGAGAAGTAAAGCAACTTATGCACCAATCACATCTGAGGAAATTGTAACTGTTATGATTCAGCCTGATAAGTTTCGTTACTATAATGACGTCTCCACCAGGTATCTGTTACTGGAGCCATTTACACTCTTAAGGGTTATACTTTTAGTCAAACAAGACGACTATTGTCGGATGATTGGCTTATGGCTTTCAAACGAATGAATCTATTACAATTATCCTAATTTTTTCATTTTTTAAAGGTGATAAAAGGAGAGTAAGAGAAATCCGAGCGCGCTTCTCTTGCAGACATAGGTTATTTGCCATAAGGTTATATCAGCTTGAATGTTTTTGTGTGTTTGTTTGTTTTTTTGGCTTTTAAATAATAATTCGACATCCACCAGTATTACTGGTACAGGACGAGTAAAGACTACAGTTCCGATTTGGAGAAGCAACGTGTAAACGTGCTTAACCATGAGTACTTTGCATTCGAAGCCTAACATTTTCGGTGTTTAAAGGACTTAAATCTCTTCCACGCATGAATCTCAATTTTCCGAAAAGAATCCCGTCAGGAAAGCAGTTTGTAGCAGGACTCGCTCGTGGATGCCCTTTTCTTTTTAAACTGACATAAACGATCAAATGTCAAGACATCATAAACGTCGTCTTTTAAATGACCTTAGCCCCAATACTGAAACACTCACCAAACACTCCTGGATTTTTAGTGAAAACCTTTTTATTTGCGAGTTGTCATGGCAGCATTCCCACTCGACATAGCTCAGAGGCGCAACTTTAAAATGCCCGATTTCACAGCTTTTCTGTAATTTATCCCGACTATTAAATCTACAGTTCCTGACTGTGCTATTGTTCTTATTGTGCTGTTAGATATTGAGAAATGAAAGCATGGTAGTATACGACATTATGCCTGTGGGGGTGGTACTTCTTCCACGTAGATCCGGGACACTGAGTTCCAGCCTGTTAGTGCGTCAGCAGATCCGAAACCTTTACAGTTACCGACCCAGAATCCCACGCGCACAACACCTTTGTGGACTTTCTCGCACACACCCTCGATATGACGGGGGCGGAGTAAATTTTTTTTGGCGCCATTTCCATGTGCCATGTAGACTACGCCATCAATTGCAGCAGGAGCTGAGCACTCTGCGCCGTTTAAGGTAAAATACCATCGTCTGCAGCAATGATGGCAGTTATAGATGCGGAGGTTGCCACTCCAAAACACGCGCAGAGCTGTTTTGGCCGACTTTTTGACGAAAAGGCATTCCTGGAGAAATAAATGATGGTTAACTGTGAACAATATGAATTCAAAATGTCTCTGAGCGATATAAGTCCTAAATCAAGTCCAGTTTACGGATCTTTTAACTACTTAAGGTTTATCTTCACAGTTTCGACCTTCTGCCACAGAAAAAATTATTTTGGCTTGCTACATAACTCAATCTCCTTTTAGTCAAAATCTGATAGGAATCGTCAATTCGTGCAATGATGTCGAATACAATTTTGTAAAATTGCGATTAATTGAAATAAAAACTGAAATACCTTTATCAAGCCAGTGTCCTTTCCATCGTTCAAATTTTTGAAAACACACTGTTTCCAATTACTCCCGAGAGCTCCTGGAGGACCCCGGAGGCCAGGGGCTCCCTGGTTTCCTTTATCCCCTGCATCACCTTTGGTTCCACGGGGACCCTGCCGGCCTGTGGATCCTTGAGGTCCCAATTTTCCTGGGGGTCCCTGTTTACCTGTGAGGCCTTGGTTTCCCGCCTTTCCTGCGTCGCCCTTGTCCCCTTGTGGTCCCGTAGAACCACGAGGACCGGGCGGCCCTGCGATGCCCGTGGGTCCCGCGGGTCCTGGGCTCCCGGGAATACCTGGTATCCCTGGTGCACCAAAAAGAGCACCATAAGCATAGGGTCCATATGGTGGATGTGGGTGAGTACCCTGTGTAAAAAAGAGAAAAAACATGTTTGTTTATATGCTGTCAGAAATACGACTATTTTTCTTATGAACAATCGTTGTGACACATTCATCTTTCTAAGAATCGAAGTGTTCGGTCATGAAATCATCGTTTTGCTTCAATTTTTTAGGAAATATCTCCTTTTCCATTCTCTTTTGGAATAACAGTGATGGAGAAAATCAGACGAAATGATGATAACTACAATGTTGAGATGTTTTTGGAAAAGATAAACTTACCATGTTACAATTCGGCTTGCCACCGCTGCTGTTGTTTTTCGTTGCATAGCAAAGAGCAATTAGCGGAAAAGTCAGCCAAAATATCTTGGTTTTGGGCGGCATGTTCACACGATCGTGCATGTTGTTTATTCTTCAGCTGTTAAGAGCTTGGTGAAGAGACCTCTTATCTTATTCTGTGGCTATTAACAGAGGTAAAATAGTACAAAAGTTAAGAGACATCCTTTTAATATTGATGTTGCTGACGAAGTTTCGTGAAAACACGTTCTGGACATGATTAACTGACGCACGTGGAAAATAAAACGTGAACTGTGATAGGTTGATTACTATCAATTTGACCAATTACATTGCTTCTTCTATGTTTTGTTTGAGTGCGCAAACATTCAAAAAACCACCATCAAGAAGTAATGAATAAATACATGACAAGCAGCACTTCCACGTTGAAAATATGAAAGAAAATACATAATGTTAGATGCTAGAGTGTTCGTCTTGGAAAAGAGAATGAAGTTAATATTTTAGGTTACGATTGATTTGATCTTTTCATCTTTCTTTGATGTTTTGAGGCTTCACCTTCAGTTTTGATTAATGTTCTTTGAGTGATCGTATATTTGTGCTGTAGAACAAGAACTCAGTCGGACTTATACGATTAGAAGGGCATAATTGTGATATCCAAATTTGAATAAATCAATCAAACATGATTTCTATTCATTGAGTGTTCTTGTTTTGAAATAAACGACATATTTTCCCCTTTTTTTCTTAAAGATCTCTCGATACATCCTGTTCTCTTTTCCAAAATAAGTTCAGATAAGGAAATTATATTGTAAATGATTTGTTCGAAAGAGGCGAGCACAAACAGTTCTGCTGAATAGATCAGCTATTTAGACGATATCAACATCAAGCAAGTAACATTCAAAGCTCAAGGTTTCGCGAGCAATGCGACTTAATTTTTGCTTTTGATTTCCAACATAATTGAGAGTCCTCTTTATTAACCTTGGAAACCGATTCCTTTCAGCCGATTCCTTTTAGCCAAAAGCGCTGTTTTCATAACCTCTTGTAAAATTGATTTAATGACTGAAATAGAATTGTTTTTTGTTTTGTTGTTTTTACTATATAATTGTGCGGCTAAATCACAGGTTATAGAGGATTTTGTGTTTGTGCGAAGTGTCAACTTTGAGAAAAAAAGTTGGTTGATAAAATTCCTCCAGAAGAAAAGCTTGATTGGATTAAGATCAACGTTTAGTTAATTTCATCTACTTGAAATTTGATGGAGTATAACACTGCATTCTCTTTGCGCTGTTTAGTGAGAGAGTTACATGGAAAATTGAACAAACTCGTTATTGCTCGTGAATTTATTTACCTTGAAGTATTTCAGCCTTTGTGTTGCCTGACAGGAAACTGGAGGAAGCTAAACGAAATGAGAAAGTGAGAATCAAGTTTAACTTTGTTGAAGACAGGAAAAGATGGATTAAAAAAAATTCTTATTTACCGGATCCTTCTAAACCCCCGATTTGTACTCAGAGCTCGTTTACGTCCCACATTGCATGCCGATTTCTTTCCTTGTTTGTTTAGAGCCGATTCCTGTCAGAACAAGTAAGATCGAAAAACAAAACACAAACGATACAGGAAAGTTTTTTTTCTCTTAAGCACAGCTCTTAGTGAAATTACATTGTATGGTCGTAGCTTGTTCAGTGAGATTCCTGACAAAACCGTCTCTTAAAGTTTGAGAGGAGAGCTGTTGGTTAAAGCAAACTCATCTTCCAACACAAAAACTGCTTAAACTATGAACTCGATTAAAAGTAGAAAACTTCTCAATTCTCCTTCACCGAGACTAGGAAACCAGGTTGATATTGCTATGAAATCAATTCAGGAATCTTGCGTGAAAAAAATATTGATTTTCTAAACGGCATATTCTTCTATAGGGCCAGTAAAAAGCAAAAAATGCAAACTGAAACCAAGAGAAAATCAACCAGCCTTTTTGAACAGGCTCTCTGGAGCGTAGATTTATGTAGATATTATTTAATAGGACTAAAATAGAAATGATTATTTTTCAATTTCAAACCCTTTTCCTATCGATTTACATTTTGTTATTTTTCTGCTTGGGACAATCATATTTCTCGGCTTTCAGCTCTATCAAGTAAACCCCAGTCAGACCATTTTAAATTGAAATACATGTCGTCTCATAAAGAACTTCTATGATCTTTCGTAAATCCTACCTATTAAAGTCGATCGTGTAGTTTTCCTTGATAGAGCTCTTCAAAAGTTCCTGAAAATGCGACAAACAACTTAATATGAGGAGGTGAAGGATGATTTTCTTTTAAAACAACGAGCATTTTTCTTTTGTCATTCGAAGATTTCCAAATTTTACTTCACTTTAGATAAACCTCGATATACAATATGCGGGATTTAGAGATATGATTTTTCTTTTGAAGAACATACGTATCCCTCGTGATGGGATAAGCTGGGAAGTTAACGAGACCGCGACCACAAAAAAAAAATCGATTCTAATTCGTGTTAGGCGCAAAATTAAAGAGCGTAAGTATTCTTTCAGTCGTGTCTAGTATGTACCACTACCTTATAAATAAGTTATACAGCATTTAGCTTCTTTCTTTCAAGAAATAGTTTTGTTCAAAATGAAGCTAAAAGGAATTATCCTGACACAAAATGATTACTTTCCTTGGGGTACTCCAGCGCCTGGGTAGCTTGAGAGCAAATTGGAGGAAGAAGGAGAACGAACATCACATTTCACATTGATGAAAATGGAAGAGGGATTGAGTAAAATAGAACTGCATTTAGCTCCTAATCGTCCTTGGTTTCTATCATTTGTGGTGGCTCGTTTGTTTGCTCACCATGCACTGCTCTCATTCCTCATCTTGTCATGATAAGATTACTTCGTCACTTCGTCACGATATGATTACTGAGTTCCCTTACATTCCCAAAGCCCAACAGTTTTAATGAATCTCGTTTGAGGCAACGATGAGCTGTGTTTTTTCAACTGATTCTTTGTCTAAAGAAAGTTATCACATTTATCGATCATTAGCTGTGTAAATCAGTTTTCTCTTCTCTCTCGCTTTCTTGTCACCAATAATTTCTGAGTGTTAGCAAAATGTCTCTAAAAAGTGATTTTGCAATTGAAGTCAGTATAATTTGACAAGAACACCCTACATCGTTCCTTTGATAGTATGACTGAAAAAACGAAGTTAAATGATTAGGTCAGACATGTTTTAGGTATAATTAAAAAATGTTAAAAAAGATATAACAAGATTCCTTTCAGAAATTGTGTGACCAAGCTTGTGTGTAGAGATCATTTCTAGTAAAAACAAAACGAAATATTCATAATTATCATGACTGGAAGTAATATTCCATATTCTCTTGTTTGGCAGTATTGTTTTATGGAATACTCAGCTAATCTATTATAATTTCCTGACTTTTGAAAAATGGATCATCTTAGCGTGTGCATTGCACGTGAACAAATTGTAGAAAGCTCAAAAGGACAAACATAAGAAGCAAAAATATCGTTTCTAGTGACGGGAAGAAGTCGAAAAAACAATCACTAACCGGATCCTCCATATCTCATAATTCAGTTGTCAGTAATAGCTCGTTTTCTTCACGCACTGTTCATTGTTTTCCTTCCCTTCAGTTGTTTAAAGGCGTTCTCGTCAAAACAAGATCTCGAAACGATTAATGAATTGAGCAGAATTAATAATTAATTTATATCATAAAAACAAAACAAAACAAAATTAGCCGACAACGTTTTCTCTTAAATTCCTTGTTAGCAACAAATTATTTTAATCGCTGAATTACACCGAAACTCGATGAGATTATCGATGCGGAGTAAAGCCTTAAAATGCCACAAAATTAACTGCTTCAGTGAGTTATCGAAATTAAACTAAAGTCACATAAATGCATGTCAACCTGAATGCATGTTGACCCATTTTAACCTAATAGACAATCTATTATTCTGCCGTTGAATTTCTTACCATCAAAATTCCTTTTTATGGCCAGGTTGTGATACAACAGTTGCTATTAGTTTTTCCAGGCTGTCTTCATTGTTAAAACATCTTATGTTCAGGCCTGCTCCCCTCCTTCACGTCTTCGAAACTTAGAAATATTCATTAGTTTAATTGAATGACAAATGGAGTCTCTTTACTAGGTTAAAATTTTGTTTTTGTGCGTTTTCCGCTGAAAAAATTTAAAAAATGATAAGACTAGTTAGATGTTTTCATATGAAGTGCAGAAATGCCTTGGCTTTCATTCAGCGAAAACAAAAATACCTCTCAGTACAGTGTACTTGTTTATCCCGACTTAATTTGCCGAACAAAAAAATTATTCTTGTTATCCGTGACAAAAGGGCACTATTACGTGTTATTAAAATTGAATATATTTGAACGCCACGTCTCACATTGTTCACTCTACTACTATGAAGCATTTTGTCTAAGAAACACTCAACTGAATGATTTTTAATCGCTGTGAAATAAGTTTTCAGTCTGTAATGATCAGGTTGAATAAAAAAAGAGATATAAACAAAAGGATATTTTATGCAAATTCCCATGTTGGCATCGTTGACAATTTCTTTTATGTGACCAGAGTTAACTTAAGTTGCAGAAAATTAAAAAAAATGCTCACAAAAAGTGAGGCGGAAAAGTCTCCACATATCTACCAGAGGGCCGAAGTATTATTCAAAGAAATACGCCGAAGGCTTAGAGGACGCCTATTGTCAATGACTCCATCTGGTTTTGTGCAAATGGCTAAAGGCCACGCAAACGTGATCAACCTAAATATGATCTACGTTCCCTCTTTCAAGGTCCTGAATATCAACTGAAACCCAAATAAGCTGGCTTGAGAATCAAGATCAACTGGACTATGTTACAACTGGGGCAAGATCGTGACACTGAAAGTAATGCATCGAGGAGAAAATTGACTTCTACCTGTGAAATTTGGTTGACTGATTCCATAACTTTGGCCATAACACATCCTTGTCATTAATCCAGTCCCTCAGCTTGGCAATTCCCATTCCGTTACAACAGACCATGAATTCGTCATTATCACGGGAGGTGATCACATTTTACCAACTTGTAGCGGAAACAAAACTCTCCCATTCTGCTGAATAAAGAGAAAATCATGTCCTACTATTTCCTCTTGGCTGAATTCGAATGTTTTGACTCCAATTGAACAGTGAAATTATTCATCATGAATAATTTCACCTTGCTCGTGTTGGTGGAATCCAACATCTATATCTGAACCGCATCACTTTTGCTTTATGGACACAAAGCGTTTCTCGCCATGAAAACGCTTGAATACAAAAAATAACATTTAATGTTTATAAAGTAACTTTGAAGAAGTATCTCGTTCCTCCAGGGTTAAAAGAAAAGAAAGGAATGAAATAATCATTGCAATATACCTTTATGTAAATATTTGATGGCACTGTCAAAAAGTTGATAAAAGCAGTTTATTTAGGTGTTAACAAAAAAGAATATTGACTAATTTTTCGAAAAACGAGACTCTGATAACATGAATACAAACCTTTAGGGTGTCTATCAACGTAATACAGGCGAACGACAAATCAAGTTGAAGGGTTTCTGCGTTGACCTCAATCGTTGTAAACTTTGATGGCCAGAATTAATTTAAGCTGAGTCATTCATTTTTTCATGAATGACGAGCACCAAGATGTCTGCCCTTGAACCTAAACCGGTTTAACTGCGTCACATAAGAGAACTTTGAAGAAAAATAGTAAGAAAATCAAGACAAGAAAAAAATAGAGCACGGTCGTAAAAAAAAAAATTTTTTTTGAAAGGGAGAAAGTGTCCTTCTCCTTAAAGCGCCGTTGCTTGTTTACATATGGTGAAAGTAACTCATCCTCGCAACCGTGGCTGTCTTAAGGATAAAAAAAGCCGTTTAGGGCCTGGCCAACCATTGTGTACCAATGTGAATGAATTCGGAATTCTTCAAGCAGATCACATGTTGATTCTATGACTGATAAAAGTAGAAGCAATGCAGAGTATTCTGTTCCGAGTGGAGTCACCACCTTATCGTAATGGGGCAATTTGCGTGTCTCAATGACCTACAACCATGTCGGCTGGAGTCTAGCACTACTGATAGGGTCACCCATGCCGAACAGGTCAAAGGGTAGAGATGAGACAAAGAGTGATCCCCTGGTCCCACAGGTCGGGGGTTGGGCGTAGGGTTAACGACCCTGACCAGTAGAAAAGAAACCATTTGCATTGACGATACAACTCAAACTAAAGGGGATTGGACGGACAATGTGACGGCCTTATGCGCCTACTGGCGCAACGAGCGATGATGATGATGGTGATAAATGCAGAGTGTTTGCTTGCGTTCGACCATCAACCAAAGCTACTAAAGATATAAAACCCGGTGAGAAAGACAATAACGAAAACCTGGTTGTACAATCACTTACTTTCCATGTGTCCTTCTATTTCTTTAAGCATCACGGAGAACTATTGTTACGGAAGAATGTACATGTCTGTAAATAGAACAAGAGAGGTGTTAAGTTTTGAGCTCGGTAAAGAAGTAGAGAAAGATGTTTTTCGTCTTGTCACGAACATGGAACATGAGGAATCGAATCTCAGACTTTCGGATTCCGCGCCCCGATGCTCTATCACGCACTGAGTCACATTACGAAGTTCATATTACGAAGTTCATATGATACGCATCTCGCATACTGCTAGGATCATCAGAAATATCGATAGCGTCATTTTGGTTTCCCAGATGCAATTAGAAACTCAAGCGAACTGAACAGCGTGATAATATTTCTGAGCATAACTATGATGATGATGCTATAATAGTCTGTTTCTCGAGAAATTTACACTTTTAAGGAAAGAGGATAGAGTAATCTTTAAGGTCAGACAAGACGAAAAACATCCGATGATGAGCTTATGGTTTCCAAATAGTGACTCTTTCCAAATCATCCTAATTTTGCTATTGTTTGAATGTGATAAAATGAGGGTAACTGACGTTTTAGCACGCTCTTCTTATAATAGCTCA
This sequence comes from Pocillopora damicornis, assembly GCF_964200805.1. Lineage (NCBI taxonomy): Eukaryota > Metazoa > Cnidaria > Anthozoa > Scleractinia > Pocilloporidae > Pocillopora > Pocillopora damicornis. The sequence continues at coordinate 2,935,909 of NC_142672.1, forward strand.
TTTGCCAATTTGATCATCAGCTCGAAGGCTTTTTTTCTTTTTGCTATATAGAAATAATTTGGCAACCATTATTATTACAGGTATAGGACGATTGAGGAGTGCGGTATGATCTAGGAGTAACAACAGTTCAACGCGCTCTGCCTTAAAGGCCGGCCACGCCTACTTTGAATAAAGAGGGGTAAGTTTCTAAAGAAAACTGTGTGCTGCGTGAGTGGGAGAGTATAACAGGGTCATTTAGCATTATCAACTGAGTTAATAACGTAAATTGACAACCGTAAAGAGTCTTAATGCTTTAAAACTATTTATAGTGGCCAATTTACGTTATCCACTCAGTTGATAATACTAAATTACCGTGTCTACTTTGGATTCGAGGCCTAACTTTTTTGGTATAGACGGGACTTAAACCTCCTCCTCGCACGAATCTCAGTATTTGGGAAAGAATTCCTTTAAGAAGGTAGTTTGTAGCAGAACTCGCATGCTGGAGTTTTTTGTTCACCGATATAACCAGTCAAATGACCGTAGCCCAATAACGAAACACACACCAAACACCCCTGAATATTTAGTGAAAACCCTCTGTTTATTTGCGAGTTGTCATGACAGCATCCCTAATCTAAATTGCTCAAAAGTGAAAGGCGAAACCTTAAAAAAAACCCTTTACAAGTTTACTGTAATTCATCCTGACTATAAAATTTAAGCTTCCTTATCATGCTTTTGTTCTTTTTAGCTGTGGAATATTGTGCAATGAATTCATCCATAAGACATTACGGCTGTGGGGGAGGTATTTCTTCTACGTAGATCCGGGACACTGAGTTCCAGCCTGTGTATGCGTCAGCAGATCCGTGACCATTACAGTTACCGACCCAGAATCCCACGCGCACAACACCTTTCTGGACTTTCTCACATGCTCCTTCGATTTGTCGCACTCGATGTAAATTTTTCTTGGCGCCATTCCCATGTATCATGTACACGACACCTTCAATTCCAGCAGGAGCGGAGCACTCCGCACCGTTAAAGGTGAAATACCATCGTCTGCAGCAACCATGGCAGTTGTAGATACGGAGAGGGCCACTCCAGAAGACGCGCAGAGCTGTTTTGGCCGATTTCTTCAAGAAAAGGCAATCCTGGCGAAAGAATATTTATGTTTAAAAAAGGAAAGTTATGTAGTCTTGCCGTAACTTAACTGGATCTCAGTCCCTTTACTAATCGCAAAATTTTCAAAGAGCGCGCGAAGCTAATCCAAGAGTCCGGAAAGAAAAAGGAACAACAACCGGCGGGAACGACAACGACTGCCCGAGGTTGCACACAGAATTAGAAAAAAATATATACCAAAGGCTATGACTTTTTGCGGAGGATTTTTTTAATTTGGAAGGAGAAATACGTGAATTTTGTTGTCAGAATATTGATCTTCCCCAAAATAGTGAGCTAACACAGAAAGAAGGTTTGCAAGCCTGGAACACGGTTCATGCGTTTTTGGGAGTTTTTATACCATTGGAATAAAGGTTAGATACAGAATTGACCGTGAATCTTTAATTTTTTTGATGAAAAGGCATTCCTGGAGATATAAATGATGGTTAACTGTGATCAATATGAGTTCAAAATGTCTCTGAGCGATATAAGTCCTAAATCAAGTCCAGTTTACGGATCCTTTAACTACTTAGGGTTTATCTTCACAGTTTCGTTCTTCTGCCACAGAAAAAATTATTTTAGCTTGCTGCTATAACTCGATCTTCTTTTAGTCAAAATTTGATAAGAATCATCTATTCAAGCAATGATGTCAAAAACGATTTTGTAAAATTGCAATTAATTGAAAGAAAAACTGAAATACCTTTATCAAGCCAGTGTCCTTTCCATCGTTTAAATTTTTGAATACACATTGTTTCCAATTACTTCCCAAAGCTCCTGGAGGTCCCCGGAGGCCTGGGGCTCCCTGGCTTCCTTTATCCCCTGAATCACCTTTGGTTCCACGGGGACCCTGCCGGCCTGTGGACCCTTGAGGTCCCAATTTTCCTGGGGGTCCCTGTTTACCTGTGAGGCCTTGCTTTCCCGCCTTTCCTGCGTCGCCCTTTTCCCCTTGTGGTCCCGTAGAACCACGAGGACCGGGTGGCCCTGCGATGCCCGTGGGTCCCGCGGGTCCTGGGCTCCCGGGAATACCTGGTATACCTGGTGCACCAAAAAGAGCACCATAAGCATAGGGTCCATATGGTTGATGTGGGTGAGTGCCCTGTGTAAAAAAGAAAAGAAACATAACACGTACTTTGTTTATATGCTGTCAGAAATACGACTATTTTTCTTGTGAACAATCGTTGTGACACATTCATCTTTCTAAGAATCGAAATGTTCGGTCATGAAATCATCGTTTTGCTTCAATTTTTTTAGGGAATATCTCCTTTTCCATTCTCTTTTGGAATAACAGTGATGGAGAAAATCAGACGAAATGATGATAACTACAATGTTGTGATGTTTTTGGAAAAGATAAACTTACCATGTTACAATTCGGCTTGCCACCGCTGCTGTTGTTTTTCGTTGCATAGCAAAGAGCAATCAGCGAAAAAATCAGCCAAAATATCTTGGTTTTGGGCGGCATGTTCAGACGATCGTGCATGTTGTTTATTCTTCAGCTGTAAAGAGCTTGGTGAAGAGACCTCTTATCTTATTCTGTGGCTATTAACAGAGGTAAAATAGTACAAAAGTTAAGGGACATCCTTTTAATATTGATGTTGCTGACGAAGTTTCGTGAAAACACGTTCTGGACACGATAAACTGACGCACGTGGTAAATAAGACATGTACTGTGATAGGTTGATTACTATCAATTTGACCAATTACATTGTTTCTTCTATGTTGTGTTGAGTGTGCAAATATTAAAAAAAACCGGCATCAAGAAGTAATGAATAAATACATGACAAGCAGCACTTCCACGTTGAAAATATGAAAGAAAATACATAATGTTAGACGCTAGAGTGTTCGTCTTGGAAAAGAGAATAAAGTTAATATTTTAGGTTACGATTGATTTGATCTTTTCATCTTTCTTTGCTGTTTTGAGGCTTCACCTTCAGTTTTGATTAATGTTCTTTGAGTGATCGCATATTTGTGCTGTAGAACAGGAACTCAGTCGGACTTATACGATTAGAAGGGCATAATTGTGAAATCCAAATTTGAATAACTCCATGAAACATGATTTCTATTCATTGAATGTTCTTGTTTTGAAATAAATGACATATTTTCCTCTTTTTTTCTTAAAGATCTCTCGATACATCCTGTTCTCTTTTCCAAAATAAGTTCAGATAAGGAAATTATATTGTAAATGATTTGTTCGAAAGAGGCGAGCACAAACAGTTCTGCTTAATAGATCGGCTATTTAGACGATATCAACATCAAGCAAGTGACATTCAAAGCTCAAGGTTTCGCGAGTTTTGCTTTTGATTTCCAACATAATTGAGAGTCCTCTTTATTAACCTTGGAAACCGATTCCTTTCAGCCGATTCCTTTTAGCCAAAAGCGCTGTTTTCATATCTTCTTGTAAAATTGATTTAATGACTGAAATAGAATTGTTTTTTGTTGTTGTTGTTTTTACTATATAATTGTGCGGCTAAATCACAGGTTATAGAGGATTTTCTGCTTGTGTGAAGAGTCAACTTTGAGAAAAAAAGGTTGGTTGATAAAATTCCTCCAGAGGAAAAACTTGATTAGATTAAGATCAACGTTTAGTTAATTTCATCTACTTGAAATTTGATGGAGTATAACACTGCATTCTCTTTGCGCTGTTTAGTGAGAGAGTTACATGGAAAATTGAACGAACAGACTTATTGCTCGTGAATTTATTTACCTTGAAGTATTTCAGCCGTTGTGTTGCCTGACAGGAAACTGGAGGAAGTTAAACGAAATGAGAAAGTGAGATCAAGTTTAACTTTGTTGAAGACAGGAAAAGATGGATTAAAAAAAAAATTCTTATTTACCGGATCCTTCTAAACCCCCGATTTGTACTCAGAGCTCGTTTACGTCCCACATTGCATGCCGATTTCTTTCCTTGTTTGTTTAGAGCCGATTCCTGTCAGAACAAGTAACATCGAAAAACAAAACACAAACGATGCGGGAAAGTTTTTTTTTCTCTTAAGTACAGCTCTTCGTGAAATTACATTGTATGGTCGTAGCTTGTTCAGTGAGATCCCTGACAAAACCGTCTCTTAAAATTTGAGAGAAGAGCTGTTGGTTAAAGCAAACTCATCTTACAACACAAAAACTGCTGACACAATGAACTCGATTAAAAGCAGAACACTTCTCAGTTCTCCTGCAACGATACGAGGAAATTAGGTTGATATTATTATGAAATCAATTCAGAAATCCTGCGTGAAAAAAATGTTGATTTTCTAAACGGCATATTCTTCTATAGGGCCAGTAAAAAGCTAAAAAATGCAAGCTGAAACCAAGAGAGAATCAGCCAGCCTTTTTGACTTGGCTCTCTGGAGTGTGGATTTATGTAGACATTATTTAATAGGACTAAAATAGAAATGATTATTTTTCCATTTCAAACCCTTTTCCTAATGGCTTATTTTTTTTTCTTTTCTGCTTGGGCAATCATATTTCTCGGCTTTCAGCTCTATCAAGTAAACCCCAGTCAGACCATTTTAAATTGAAATACATGTCGTATCATAAAAAAACTTCTATGATCTTTCGTAAATCCTATCTATTAAAGTCGATTGTGTAGTTTTCCTTGATAGAGCTCTTCAAAAGTTCCTGAATGCGACAAACAACTCGATATGAGGACGTGAAAGATGTTTTTTTAAAACAACGACCATTTTCCTTTTGTCATTCGAAGATTTCCAAATTTTATTTCACTTTAGATAAACCTCGATATACAATATGCGGGATTTAGAGACATGATTTTTATTTTGAAGAACATAAGTATCCCTCGTGGTGGAATAAGCTGGGAAGTTAACGAGACCGCGACCACAAAAAAAAAAACAATTCTAATTCGTGTTAGGCGCAAAATTAAAGAGCGTAAGTATTCTTTCAGTCGTGTCTAGTATGTACCACTACCGTATAAATAAGTTATACAGCATTTAGCTTCTCTCGTTCAAGAAATATTTTCGTTAAAAATGAAGCTAAAAGGAATTTTCCCGACACAAAATTATTACTTTCCTTAGGGTACCCCAGCGCCTGGGTAGCTTGAGAGCAAATTGGAGGAAGAAGGAGAACGAACATCAAATTTCACATTGATGAAAATGGAAGAGGTATTGAGTAAAAAAGAACTGCATTTAGCTCCTAATCGTCCTTGGTTTCTATCATTTCAGTTTGTGGTGGCTCGTTTGTTTGCCCACCGTGCGTCGCTCTCATTCTTCATCTTGTCACGATAAGATTACTTCGTCAGTTCGTCACGATAAGATTACTGAGTTCCCTTACATTCCCAAAGCCCAAAAATTTTAATGAATATGTGTCAATTTTCTCAACTGATCCTTTGTTCAAAGAAATTTATCTCATTTATCGATCGTTAGCTGTGTGAATCAGTTTTCTCTTCTCTCTCGTTTTCCTGTCACTAATAATTTCTGAGTGTCAGAAAAATGTCTCTAAAAAGTGATTTTGCAATTGAAGTCATTAATTCAGTTCGTGCTAGTAAAATTTGACAGTACACTCTACATCGTTCCTTTGACAGCATGACTGAAAAAACGAAATTGAATGATTAGGTCAGATATGTTTCAGGTATGGTTATTTCAAAAAGGAAAATCCAGAAATTCTCTGTCTGGTAGACTGATAAAAGCCTTGGTTCAGGAAAATCAATATCGAAATAATTCCTGTTAACAAACTGTCAAACTGAAGCTAATTTGAATATGTCGTCGTTTACTATACAAATAAAATACACTACTGTAGTAAACACTTAGAGTATTCTTTCTTCTCGATTCTTCTCGATTACACATGGCACGTAATATGACAAACAAATTTGATCAATCCGCACTTTAGTTCAACGAACATATTTGAAAAGAATGTTTCAAGTAATCCTGAGAAATAAATACAATACTTGGACTTTGACGAGGCCTTGTTTTTTTTTTAGCCGGATCAGGAAAAGAGCAAGAGAGAGAAATTTATTTGCATAGCTATGTGGTACACCTTGAAAAATATTTTGATTACTTTCGTAGTTTTGTTTTTAGATGAAACTGAAGTACAAGCTTGAAAACAGAGCCACATGGATTAAAGTAGAGAGGCCTCAAACAAAAACATCGAAAGTTCTTCCATCTACGCGGTTACCACGTAAGAAAGAATTGACAAAGTCGCCCTCGATGCGACAAGAAGAGTACTAAGTAGATGCTTGAAAAATCACTTCAAGACTTTAAATCGTAAATCTAAAAGCAATTTTTGCGGAGTTCATCAAATCATATTTGAAAACATTTTGCTCTATGGGTGCGCAGATCTCATCTTTAAGCAACTTGCCTTGCGTCAATGAGGAACATGCAGAGATCGACCGAGAAAAAGTCAGTCTAAACTCTTAGAAAACGTGAGAAATTTCCTCAAACGAATTCTTAATCAATTCACCGCAAAATCAACAGTAGATAATAGTTTGTTTCAACGACAAGCTTGTGCATAAACAAAACATGCAAACGTTATGGAGGAAAATTATCTTACCTGCAAGTAACTTGCGGCTGAATTCCATACTTTTAAACATTTCTCATCGTTGAAGTGCGCCCGCCATACCCCAGTCAGGAGTATTCCCCACTCTTTCTAGAGCGAAAAACCGTCGGTTATTTCTCCATTATTGTTCCGGGAATAGCAGAGCGGTGTTGAAGTTCACTTATCTACTAAATTGAGAGCTGAATGATTGAGAATATCAAAACCGGTGAAAATCTTTGGGCCTTTCTACAATTCATGCCGGTAGCTTCTCTCTTGAATGCAAATGTTCTCTGACTCGGATCTGAAGGAATCAACTCTTTTGCCATAAAGATAAATAAGATTAAACGTGAAGAAATTTATATGTAAATCTATAATACAGTGAGGCAGCTCTCTTTAAAAATTTGATTTATTGGCCAAACAGTTTTTCGAAAATGTTTGCAAAAAATAATTCGTTGCGCGTAATTTGAATTTATGTTAAAATGCGCTGGTGTGAAATTAAAAGTGAAGTCATTTGGAACATACTTCTTTCGACCGATTGTTAAAGAAATTTTAAAGATATAACAAGATTCCTTCCAGAAATTATGAGATCAAGCACGTGTGTAGAGATCATTTCTAGTAAAAACAAAATGTAAAGGTTCATAAATAACGTGACTGGAAGTAACATTCCATATTCTCTTGTTTGGCAGTATTGTTTTATGGAATACTCAGCTAATCTATTATAATTTCCTGACTTTTGAAAAGTGGATCATCTTATCGTGCGCGTTGCTCGTGAACAAATTGTAGAAAGCTCAAAAGGAAAAATATGAGAAGCGAAATAACATTTCTAGAGACGGGAAGAAGTCGATAAAACAATCACTAACCGGATCCTCCATAACTCATAATTCAGTAGTCAGTAATAGCTCGTTTTCTTCACGCACTGTTCACTGTTTTCCTTCCCTTCAGTTGTTTAAAGGCGTTCTCGTCAAAACAAGATCTCGAAATGATTAATGAATTGAGCAGAATTAATAATTAATTTATACCATAAAAACAAAACAAAACAAAATTAGCCGACAACGTTTTCTATTAAATTCTTGGTTAGCAACAAATTATTTTAATCGCTGAATTACACCGAAACTTAGTAAGATTATCGATGTGGAGAGAAGCCTTAAAATGCCACAAAATTAACTGCTTCAATAATTTATCGAAAAGTCACATAAATGCATGTTAACCTGAATGCATGTTGACCCATTTTAACCTGAATGGACAATCTATTATTCTACCGTTGAATTTCTTACCATCAAAATTCATTTGTATGGCTAGGTTGTGATACAACAGTTTCTATTAGTTTTTCCAGGCTGTCTTCATTGTTAAAACATCTTATGTTCTGGCCTGCTCCCCTCCTTCACGTCTTCATTTCAGAAACTTAGAAATATTCATTAGTTTAATTGAATGACAAATGGAGTCTCTTTACTAGGTTAAAATTTTGTTTTTGTGCGTTGTCCGCTGAAAAAATTTTAAAAATGATAAGACCAATTAGATGTTTTCACATGAAGTGCAGAAATGCCTTGGCTTTCATTCAGCGAAAACAAAAATATCTCTCAGTACAGTGTACTTGTTTATCCTGACTTAATTTGCCGAACAAAAAAATTATTCTTGTTATCCGTGACAAAAGGGCACTATTACGTGTTATTAAAATTGAATATATTTGAACGCCACGTCTCACATTGTTCACTCTACTACTATGAAGCATTTTGTCTAAGAAACACTCAACTGAATGATTTTTAATCGCTGTGAAATAAGTTTTCAGTCTGTAATGATCAGGTTAAGTAAAAAAAGAGATATAAGCAAAAGGATATTTTACTATGCAAATTCCCATGTTGGCATCGTTGACAATTTCTTTTACTTGACTACAGTCGTTTCGCTCTGACTGAAACAGCTAACTTAAGTTGCCAGTAATTAAGAAAATGCTCATAAAAGGTGAGGCGGAAAATTCTCGACATATCTACCAGAGGGCTAAAATATTTCTCTAAGAAATACGCCGAAGGCCCAGAGAACGCCTATTGTCAATGACTCCATCTGGTTTTGTGCAAATGGCTAAAGGCCACGCAAACGTGATCAACCTAAATATGATCGACGTTCCCTCTTTCAAGGTCCTGAATATCAACTGAAACCCAAAAAAGCTGGCTTGAGAATCAAGATCAACTGGACTATGTTACAACTGGGGCAAGATCATGACACTGAAAGTAATGCGTCGAGGAGAAAATTGACCTCTACCAGTGAAATTTGGTTGACTGATTCCATAACTTTGGCCATAACACATCCTTGTCATTAATCCAGTCCCTCAGCTTGGCAATTCCCATTCCGTTACAACAGACCATGAATTCGTCATTATCACGGGAGGTGATCACATTTTACCAACTTGTAGCGGAAACAAAAACTCTCCCATTCTGTTGAATCAAGAGGAAATAATGTCCTACTGTTTCCTCTTGGTTGAATTCATATGTTTTGACTCCAATTGAACAGTGAAATTATTCATCATGAATAATTTCACTTTGCTCGTGTTGGTGGAATCCAACATCTATATCTGAACCGCATCACTTTTGCTTTATGGACACAAAGCGTTTCTCGCCGTGAAAACGCTTGAATACAAAAATAACATTTAATGTTTAGAAAGTAACTTTGAAGAAGTATCTCGTTCTTATAGGGTTAAAAAAGAAAAAGAAAGGAATGAAATAATCAATGCAACATACCTTCATGTAAATATTTGATGGCACTGTCAAAAAGTTGATAAAAGCAGTTTATTTTGGTGTTAAAAAAATAGAATATTGACTAATTTTTCGATAAACGAGACTCTGATAACATGAATATAAACCTTTAGGGTGTCTATCAACCAAATACAGGCGAACGACAAATCAAGTTACAATCGTTGTAAACTTTGATGGCCAGAATTAATTTGAGCTGAGTCATTCATTTTTTCATGAGTGACGAGCACCAAGATGTCTGCCCTTGAACCTAAACCGGTTTAACCGCTTCACATAAGAGAACTTTGAAGAAAAATAGTAAGAAAATCAAGAAAAGAAAAAAAAATAGAGCACGGTCGTAAGAAGAAAATATTTTTGAAAGGGAGAAGTGTCCTTCTCTTTAAAAGCGCCGTTGCTTGTTTACATATGGTGAAAGTAACTCATCCTCGCAACCGTGGCTGTATTAGGGATAAAAAGGGCCGTTTAGGGCCTGGCCAACCATTGTGTACCACTGTGAATGAATTCGGAATTCTTCAAGAAGATCACATGTTGATTCTATGACTGATAATAGTAGTAGCAATGAGTATTCTGTTCCGAGTGGAGTCACCACCTTATCGTAATGGGGCAATTTGCGTGTCTCAATGACCTACAACTATGTCAGTTGGAGTCTAGCGCTCCTGGTAGGGTCACCCATGCCGAACAGGTCAAAGGGTAGAGATCAGACAAAGAGTGATCCCCTGGTCCCCCAGGTTGGGGGTTGGGCGCAGGGTTAACGACCCTGACCCGTGGAAAAGAAACCAGTTGCATTGACGATACAACTCAAACTAAAAGGGGTTGGACGGACAATGTGACGGCCTTATGCGCCTACTGGCTCAACGAGCGATGATGATGATGATGGTGATAAATGCAGAGTATTTGCTTGCGTTCAACCATCAACCAAAGCTACTGAAGATATAAAACTCGGTGAGTAAGACAACGAAAATCTGGTTGTACAATCACTTACTTTCCATGTGTCCTTCTATTTCTTTAAGCATCACGGAGATTATCGTTGAACAGGTTATTAAAAATATTCCTCAAGTTCACTACGATGAAGTCGTTCGTTTACAATTTGTTTAAGATGGAAAAAAGCATTTAGATATTGTTACATAAAAATGTACATATCTGTAAATAGAACATGAGTAGGTCATTGAGACACGCAAATTGCCCCATTACGATAAGGTGGTGACTCCACTCGGAACAGAATATTCTGCATTGCTACTACTATTATCAGTCATAGAATCAACATGTGATCTGCTTGAAGAATTCCGAATTCGTAAGTTTTGAGTTCGGTAAAGAAATAGAGAAAGATGTTTTTCGTCTTGTCGCGAGCGTGAAACAAAGAAAAAATTCTGAATCCCCATGAGGAATCGAATCTCAGACTTTCGTATTCCTCGTTCCGATGCTCTATCACGCACTGAGTCACTTTACAAAGTTCATATTACGAAGTTCATATGACACGCATCTCGCATACTGCTCGATAGCGTCATTTTGGTTTCCCAGATGCAATTAGAAACCCACGCGAACTGAACAGCGTGATAATGTTTCTGAGCATAACTATGATGATGATTCTATAATAGTCTGTTTCTCGAGAAATGTACACTTTTAAGGAAAGAAGATAGAGTAATCTTTAAGGTCAGACAAGACGAAAAACATCCGATGATGAGCTTATGGTTTCCAAATAGTGACTCTTTCCAAATCATCCTAATTTTTCTATTGTTTGAATGTGATAAAATGAGAGTAACGGACGTCTTAGCACGCTCTTTTTATAATAGCTCATTTGCCAATTTGATCATCAGCTCGAAGGCTTTTTTTCTTTTTGCTATATAGAAATAATTTGGCAACCATTATTATTACAGGTATAGGACGATTGAGGAGTGCGGTATGATCTAGGAGTAACAACAGTTCAACGCGCTCTGCCTCAAAGGCCGGCCACGCCTACTTTGAATAAAGGGGGTAAATTTCTAAAGAAAACTGCGTGCTGCGTGAGTGGGAGAGTATAACGGGGTCATTTAGCATTATCAACTGAGTTAACTGAGTTAACAACGTAAATTGACAACTGTAAAGAGTCTTAATGCTTTAAAACTATTTATAGTGGCCAATTTACGTTATACACTCAGTTGATAATACTAAATTACCGTGTCTACTTTGGATTCGAGGCCTAACTTTTTTGGTATAGACGGGACTTAAACCTCCTCCTCGCACGAATCTCAGTGTTTGGGAAAGAATTCCTTTAAGAAGGTAGTTTGTAGCAGGACTCGCATGCTGGAGTTTTTTGTTCACCGATATTACCAGTCAAATGACCGTAGCCCAATAACGAAACACACACCAAACACCCCTGAATATTTAGTGAAAACCCTCTGTTTATTTGCGAGTTGTCATGACAGCATCCCTACTCTACATTGCTCAAAAGCGAAAGGCGAAACCTTAGAAAAACCCTTTACAAGTTTACTGTAATTCATCCTGACTATAAAATTTAAACTTCCTTATCATGCTTTTGCTCTTTTTAGCTGTGGGATATTGTGCAATGAATTCATCCATAAGACATTACGGCTGTGGGGGAGGTATTTCTTCTACGTAGATCCGGGACACTGAGTTCCAGCCTGTGTATGCGTCAGCAGATCCGTAACCATTACAGTTACCGACCCAGAATCCCACGCGCACAACACCTTTCTGGACTTTCTCACATACTCCTTCGATTTGTCGCACTCGATGTAAATCTTTCTTGGCGCCATTCCCATGTATCATGTACACGACACCTTCAATTCCAGCAGGAGCGGAGCACTCCGCACCGTTAAAGGTGAAATACCATCGTCTGCAGCAACCATGGCAGTTGTAGATACGGAGAGGGCCACTCCAGAAGACGCGCAGAGCTGTTTTGGCTGATTTTTTGAAGAAAAGGCAATCCTGGAGAAGGAATATTTATGTTTAAAAAAGGAAAGTTGTGTAGTAATGCCGTAACTTAACTGGATCTCAGTCCCTTTACTAATCGCAAAATTTTCAAAGAACGCGCGAAGCTAATCCAAGAGTCCGGAGAGAAATAGGAACAACAACCGGCGGGAACGACAACGACTGCCCGAGGTTGCACACAGAATTAGAAAAAAAAAAATATACCAAAGGCTATAACTTTTTGCGGAAGATTATTTTAATTTAGGAGAAATACGTGAATTTTGTTGTCAGAATATTGATCTTCCCCAAAATAGTGAGCTAACACAGAAAGAAGGTTTGCAAGCCTGGAACACGGTTCATGCGTTTTTGGGAGTTTTTATACCATTGGAATAAAGGGTAGATACAGAATTGACCGTGAATCTTTAATTTTTTCATTTGCTGAAGTTATAGAAGTTCTAGTAAACTCTGCTCTATGTTGTGGATAGTGACGGAAATTATCAAACTACAAATCTTTGAAGTTTTGATGCTATTTTGTACAGTAATTTTGTAGTTTTCTTTTCCAAATAGGACGACTTTCAAGAAAATTCTTGAATGAACTGCCCTCTTCATTTATTGATACCAGTTCCGTGAAACAAAGAAAATGGAACACTGTTGTTCCTGTTACAGCAGTTTTGAAAACTTGGATCGAGCTTTTTCACCTTTATCGAGTGACAAAACTTAAAACTTATGATTCGAATGTTTTTTTAAATCTTCTATAAGCGAAAAACGGAAAGCGGTTTTATTTCCTCTTTTTGGCTACTTCCGCGGGTGTAATTCTAAAGGAAACTAGTTTGACAATTCTCTTCGACATTCTCGCGGAAAAGAATTCCCTGATAAAAATATGTTTGATGAAGGGATTAAACATTGAGATTGTGAGTACTTTGCATAGTTATGTTAATTTTCGAAAATGTTCTTGCATCTGTACCTTGATCAGGCCAGTGTCCTTTCCATCGTTCAAATTTTTGAAAACACATTGTTTCCAATTACTTCCCAGAGTTCCTGGAGGTCCCTGAAGGCCTGGGGCTCCCTGGCTCCCCTTATCCCCTACGTCACCTTTGGTTCCTCGTGGTCCCTGTCGGCCTGTGGACCCTTGAGATCCCAATTTTCCTGGGGGTCCCTGTTTACCTGTGAAGCCTTGGTTTCCCGGCTTTCCTGCGTCGCCCTTGTCCCCTTGTGGTCCCGTAGAACCACGAGGACCGGGTGGTCCTGCGATGCCCGTGGGTCCCGCGGGTCCCGCGGGTCCTGGGCTTCCGGGAATGCCTGGTATCCCTGGTACGCCAAAGGGAGCACCATAAGCATATGGTCCATATGGTGGATTTGGGTGAGTTCCCTGTGTCAAATCAAAGACAAAAAAAAAAACAACAACACATAACTTTGTTTATATGCTGTCAGAAATGTAACTATTTTTCCTATGAACAATCATTGTGACAAATTCATCTTTCTAAGATTCGAAGTGTTTGGTTGTTAAATCATCGTTCTGCTTCAATTTTTCAGTGAATATCTCCTTTTCCCTTCTCTTTTGGAATAACAGTGACGGAGAAATCAGAAATCAAAATCAGACGAAATGATGATAACTACAATGTTGTGATGTTTTTGGAAAAATAAACTTACCACGTTACAATTCGGCTTGCCGCCGCTGCTGTTGTTTTTTGCTGCATAGCAAAGAGAAATCAGCGGAAAAATCAGCCAAAATATCTTGGTTTTGGGCGACATGTTCAGACGATCTTGCATGTTGTTTATTCTTCAGCTGTTATGAGCTTGGTGGTGAGACCTCTTATCTTATTCAGCGGCTATCAACAGAGGTAAAATGATACAAAAATTAAGGAACATCCTTCTTTTATTGATGTTGCTGACGAAGTTTCTTGAAAACACGTTCTGGACATGATAAACTGATGCACGTGTGAAATAAGACATGAACTGTGATAGGTTGATTATTAACAATTTGACCAATTACATTGCTTCTTAAATGTTGTGCTTGAGTGCGCTGACATTTTAAAAACTCTTTCAAGAACTACTAAACAAATACATAACAAGCAGTCTTTCCACGTTGAAAATTTGAAAGAAAATATATAATGTTAGTTGCCGGAATGTTCGTCTTGGAAAAGAGAATGAACTTGATATTTTATGTCACGATTGATTTGATCTTTTCATCTTTCTTTGATGTGTTGAGGCTTCACCGTCAGTTTTGATTAATGTTCTTTGAGTGATCGCATATCTGCACTGTGGAAACAAGAACTCAGTCGGACTTATATGATTGGAAGGGCGCAATTGTGAATCCAAATTTGAATAACTCCACATGATTTCTGCTCATTGAGTGTTCTGGTTTTGAAATAAACGACATATTGTCCTCTTTTTTTCTTAAAGATCTCTTGATACACCCTGTTCTCCTTTCCAAAATAGGTTCAGATAAGGAAACTGTATTATAAACGATTTGTTCGAAAGAGGCGAGCACAAACAGTTCTGCTGAATAGATCAGCTATTTAGACGATATCAACATCAAGTAAGTGACATTCAAAGCTCAAGGTTTCGCGAGCAATGCGACTAAATTTCCAGCATAATTGAGAGTCCTCTTTGCGATAAGAGTTAAAAAAACGATTTCTTTTAGTCAAAAGCGCTGTTTTCATAACCTCTTGCAAAATTGATTTAATGATTGAAATAGAATTGTTTTTTGTTGTTGTTGTTTTTACTATATAATAGTGCGGCTAAATCACAGGTTATAGAGGATTTTGTATTTGTGCGAAGAATCAACTTTGAGAAAAAAAAGTTGGTTGATAAAATTCCTCCAGAGGAAAAGCTTGATTAGATTAAGATCAACGTTTAGTTAATTTCATCGACATGAAATTTGGTGGAGTATAAAACTGCATTCCCATAGCGCTGTTTAGTGAAAGAGTTACATGGAAAATTCAGTGAATTTATTTACCTTGAAGTATTTCAGCCCTTGTGTTGCCTGACAGGAAACTGAAGGAAGCTAAACGAAATGAGAAAGTGAGATCAAGTTTAACTTTGTTGAAGACAGGAAAAGATGATAAAAAAAAATAAAAAACTTATTTACCGGGTCCTTCTAAACCCGTAATTTGTGCTCAGAGCTCGTTTACGTCCCACATTACATGCCGATTTCTTTCCTTGTTTGTTTAGAGCCGATTCCTGTCAGAACAAGTAAGATCGAGAAACGAAACGCAAACGATGCGGGAAAGTTTTTTTTCTCTTAAGTACAGCTCTTCGTGAAATTATATTGTATGGTCATAGCTTGTTCAGTGAGATCTCTGACAAAACCGTCTGTTAAAGTTTGAGAGAAGAGCTGTTGGTTAAAGCAAACTCATCTTCCAACACAAAAACTGCTGACACAATGAACTCGATTAAAAGTAGAAAACTACTCAGTTCTCCTGCAACGATACGAGGAAATTAGGTTGATATTATTATGAAATCAATTCAGAAATCCTGGGTGAAAAAAAGTGTTGATTTTCTAAACGGCATATTCTTCTATAGGGCCAGTAAAAAGCAAAAAATGCAAACTGAAACCAAGAGAAAACCAGCCAGCCTTTTTGAACTGGCTCTCTGGAGTGTAGATTTATGTAGATATTGTTTAGTAGGACTAAAATAGAAATGCCATTTTCAATTTCAAACCCTTTTCCCAATAGTTTATTTTTTTTTCTTTTCTGCTTGGGCAATCATATTTCTCGGCTTTCAGCTCTATCAAGTAAACCCCAGTAAGACCATTTTAAATTGAAATACATGTCGTCTCATAAAAAACTTCTATGATCTTTCGTAAATCCTACCTATTAAAGTCGATCGTGTAGTTTTCCTTGATAGAGCTCTTCAAAAGTTCCTGAAAATGCGACAAACAACTTAATACGAGGAGGGGAAAGAGGTTTTTTGAAACAACGAGCATTTTCCCTTTTGTCATTCGAAGATTTCCAAATTTTACTTCACTTTAGATAAACCTCGATATACAAAATGCGGGATTTAGAGACATAATTTTTATTTTGAAGAACATAAGTATCCTTCGTGATGGGATAAGCTGGGAAGTTAACGAGACCGCGACCACAAAAAAAAAATCAATTCTAATTCGTGATAGGCGCAAAATTAAAGAGCGTAAGTAGTCTTTCAGTCGTGTCTAGTATGTACCACTACCGTATAAATAAGTTATACAGCATTTAGCTTCTCTCGTTCAAGAAATATTTTCGTTAAAAATGAAGCTAAAAGGAATTTTCTCGACATAAAATGATTACTTTCCTTAGGGTACCCCAGCGCCTAGGTAGCTTGAGAGCAAATTGGAGGAAAAAGGAGAACGAACATCAAATTTCACATTGATGAAAATGGAAGAGGTGTTGATTAAAAAAAAGCTATTTAGCTCCTAATCGTCCTTGGTTTCTATCATTTCAGTTTGTGGTGGCTCGTTTTTTTGCCCACCGTGCGTCGTTCTCATTCTTCATCTTGTCACGATAAGATTACTTCGTCAGTTCGTCACGATAAGATTACTGAGTTCCCTTACATTCACAAAGCCCAAAAATTTTAATGAATATGTGTCAATTTTCTCAACTGATCCTTTTTTCAAAGAAATTTATCTCATTTATCGATCGTTAGCTGCGTGAATCAGGTTTCTCTTCTCTCTCGCTTTCCTGTCACCAATAATTTCTGAGTGTCAGCAAAATGTCTCTAAAATGTGGTTTTGCAATTGAAGTCATTAATTTGGTTCGCGCCTGTATAATTTGGCAGTACACTCTACATCGTTCTTTCGATAGTATGACTGAAAAAACGAAGTTAAATGATTAGGTTAGACATGTTTTAGGCATAGTTTTTTCAAAAAGGAAAATTCAGAAATTCTCTGTCTGGTAGACTAATAAAAGACTTGGTTCAGGCAAATCAAAACCGATGCCGAAATAATTCCTGTTAGCAAACTGTCAGACTGAAGCTAATTTGAATATGTCGTCGTTTACTGTACAAATAAAATTCACTACTGTAGTAAACACTTAGAGTATTCTTTCTTCTTAATTCTTCTCGATTACACATGACACGTAATCTGACAAACAAATTTGATCAATCACTTTGGTTCAACGAACATATTTGAAAAGAATGTTTCAAGTAATTCAGAGAAATAAATGCAATACTTGGACTTTGACGAGGCCTTGTTTTTTTAGCCGGATCAGGAAAAGAGCAAGAGAGAGAAATTTATTTATATTGCCTAGCTATGTGGTCAACTTTGATAAATAAATCGATTATTTTCGTAGTTTTGTTTTTAGATGAAACTGAAGTACAAGCTTGAAGACAAAACCGCATAAATCGATGAATTAACGCAGAGAGACCTTTAACGATAAAATCAGAGGTTACTCCATCTACGCGGTTACCAAAAGAATTGGCAAAGTCGCCCTCGATGCGACAAGAAAAGTACCAATTCATGCAAGTGAATGCGTGAAAAACTCCATAATGATTTTAAATTATAGGTCTGAAGCGAAGAATGGTTTCGATTTTTTCGGAGTTCATCAAAACACATATTGGAAAATATTTTGCTCTGTGGGTGCGTAAATCTCATATTTGAGCAATTGGCCTTGCGTCAATGTGGAACATGTAGAGATCGACCTTAAAAAAAAAAATCAGTCCAAACTCTTAAAAAACGAGACAAAATTCCTCAAAGGAATTTTTAATCAATTTATCGGAAAATCAACATCAGATAAAAGTTTGTTTCACATGTGCGACAAGCTTACGCATAAACAAACCAGGCAAACATTATGGAGGAAAATTCTCTTACCTGCAAGTAACGTGCGGCTGAATTCCATACTTTTATACATATCTCATCGTTGAAGTGCGCCCGTCATACCCCAGTCAGGAATATTTCCCCTCTTACCAGAGCAAGAAACCGTCGGTTATTTTTCCATTATTGTTCCGGGAATAGCAGAGCAGTGTTGAAGTTCACTTAACGAGTAAATTGAGAGCTGAATGATTGAGAATATCAAAACCGGTGAAAATCTTTCAATACAATGAACACAACCTAACACTCATGATACTTCCGAGACCATTTGATTTTCACAATATTTTCATAAGCCCAGGTTCTTGTTCCTACCAGTTCGTTTATAACATTGTTGTTAATCGATTTATGTTGATCAAAACTGACATATCTGCCACAAAGGTTTACTTTGGGTCTTGTGATTCATGCTGGTACCTTCTCATCTTTTGAATGCAAATGTTCTCTGACTCGGATCTGAAGCGATCAACTCTTTTGCAATAAAGATAAATAAGATGAAACGTGAAGAAATTGTTTTCCAAATTAGATGTCGCCATATTCTCAATTCGTAATTTAGTTGCGTTGTAGTAGTAATAAAGAATTGACATCTTGAGTGCCGAAAAGAACAAAGTAGTAAGACTAGCCAAATGAGAACGAGCGTGACATACCTTAAAATTTATATGTAAATCTAACGTATAGCGATGCAGCTCATTTTGAATAAATGATTTCCTATGGGTCTGTTTTAATTCTGTTTAGAGACTGATGTGAATGATTGTACCTCAAATGAAGGTACGCATTGAATGTATTCGAAGTTTCATTAATGGTTGTCATCACATTTGTTGTTGACAAAACAGTTAAAAAGAAAATGTCCGAACACTCTCCTTATCTTGTCTATCTTCCGTGACTGGATCGTCCCAGCAGTCTTTCCAGTTTAACTGTAGCAGTCAGAGGTTCCTTGAATTTCAGGCCTTATTTGCCGGTCATAAAGATTTTACTGAACAATCTTACCACCAGTGGGCTCTCATGTTACACAAAAAGTGTTTGGATACCTTGGTTCACAAGTCTAGTTTGTTGCGCGCGATTGCAGGACAGAACATTCAGCTGCTCCTTTCTCTTTGAGGTAAACGAAGAGTTTGAGCGCTGTTTTTATCGAATGTCTGTGATTCGTAGCCTGGGCCCATATCCAGTCACTGGCAGCAATTTGGAGAAAAGACGGCTTCAAAGATAAATTTTCCTTCCATCACAAGTTTCAAAGCCAGCAAAGGTAGCGCCAGCTGATCAATATCAGCAGAAGAAAACAGAGTACATTATCGAGCAGTAATTCGTGCGATATTTATATATATATATTTTAATCTTTTAAGAGCGAGATAGGTTGTGTTTGACGTATATGTCAATCACCGAAGTTTTGGTCTATTAAAAGATATTAGCTCGATTTGAGAAAAATTGGAAAATTTTGAATTTGCTCCAGTGCAACCAGGCCCTAATAGATTTAAGAAAGGCAATTCGATATTTACGGTAACTCGATTAATGAACGAACTTCTTAGCTGAATTACATTTTAAAGTATTGATAAAGATCCACCGTTCGACCCAAACAACCACTTTCAGTTTCCTTACTGAAAATTGCTTTTTTGGAAACACCTCCCCTGATCTTCGCACATCTCCGGTTCGCCCGACCTTCCCGTTCCGTCCGCCCTGTTCCATCGTGTTCCTTACGGTTCCATTCCATCCTGTATTTATGATAAGCCATACGACTGGGAACGAGCATGTTACGTCAAAAAGTATAAAGGTTCGATGGACCAGCAACCATTCAGTTAGAACAAGAAATTTTAGACGATAATTTATTAGTGATCTTTGTAAAGCAGCAGCATGGCTTCTGAGGAATCTAATGACGCACATATAAGCACAGATCAAGGACAAAGTCCCTCAAACTCACGTTCCCCCGACGAACCTGAGCTGCCCTCGGTTCAATTTACCAGCGACACTGCGAAACAAAACAAACCGGTTGAGTTGATTAGCATTGAACCCGTTGTTGATGGCAGAACTAGTGAAGGAAATCATAGCGGAAATGACCCCGATGAAGAACCCTCTAGGAAAACAGGGCTTTCCAAGTACAACTGGAAAAATTTCTTGCCCTTCGCACGAAGGTAAAATATGTCCTAACCTATAACAGCTTGAGTGTATATATCGTATTTACTTAGATGTGTAAACTTATATTTATGAGGGATCAATTGTCGGTTGACTGAGTATCTTATCACTGTCCTTTGTTTCTTTTTGTTTGTGTCGATATCGTCTGTATTGGTCCCTCGTATTCCTACTCGTACACCACGTTTATTCTCCACCTCTACGGTAATAAATTGTGTAAATATTCACAATAAAGTTGTACTTTTGAACAGTACAGAAATTTACCGCAACCAATTATCTTAGATGACACCCATTTCTTTTCGATCAAAAAGGTAACCCGCATCACAAAAAACCGCTATTGGAATTACTTTCAATTTGTCCATCAATTCTTTCATTTCCTAATGTTCGCGTGACAAGTTGCGCTTTCAAACGATTTGCATCTCTTGTTATTTCATAGAGGGAGGTCTGTTTATGTAGTTACTATAAAACTATATTCCACCATCGTATTCCTTTCACATACTCTAAAACGGAAAACCCCTCACCTGCTAGGCTGAAAATAAGGAAGAAAACTGCTTATGAAGAGGACAAGATAAATTACCTCAACTTCTTAAAAAGACATCACATTTTTCCAATAACATGCATGTAGATCACTGTGTAAGCTGTGTGAATGATTGAAAGAACTGTCTATTCCCCTGTAGTTTGAACCCTTTACACCCTAATATCAGTTTACAAGTTCTCCATACTGTTCTCCATAAATTTCTTAAGTGCTGACAAGGAGAATTTGTGTAAAAATCAAGAGCTTCTTAAGCTGGTGATCAATTCCTTTATTCTTGTGACCTAAATGTGATTCAGGGGTGATATTGTTAGAAGAAATTAGATTCTAGCCACTTTAAAGGGTCAGAGGGTTAAAACAAGTTTGTAGAGAGTAGACTGAACACTGATATTGAACAGAAATGATTGATTTTTTTTTTTTTTAGGAATCCTTCTAAACCTGCAATTGACGAAGCAGGGTTTTTGTCACTGATGTTTTTGACCTGGGCGACTCCAGTCATCCGTAAAGGATTTAAAGGATCTTTAGAGTTGGAAGATTTTGATAAAATTTCCCCATATGAATCTGCAGAAGTCAATTTTAAGCGAGGAATAAGATTGTGGAATGAAGAAGTAAAAGAAAGAGGACTTAATAATGCAAGCATTGTCAGAGTTGTCGGAAGAGGAGTGAAAACAAGAATCTTTTTTGGCATTTTTTTTCTAATTTCATCCCAGCTTATCAGCTTCCTTGGCCCAGTAAGTAAAACTGCTTTAATTTATTTAATGACAACTTTGAAGGAGATTAGGACTTTCAGCTTTTCTGGCATAAGTATTTTTGAATAAGTATGTTACTCATAGTGTGGTTATTTTAATCGTCTTATTTTAAACACATACTGACAGCTTACACTCATTGTATTGCCTAATCTTCCCAACTTATTTGGTAAATTGGCAAACAAATCATTATGTTAAGCAAAAAACATGTCTGGACTTGGTTAATATAGGAAAACCTTGAATTTGGGAATGTTTTAAACTGCAACATGATTTTTGGCAGCCAAAAGATTTCCCTAAAAAAGTTAACTGATGTAGTTCTCTATATAGTGTATTTGTAGTTTCATCTGCAAAATTCAAAATTTTTATTTGAGTGGATAATTCAAGAAGTGAAAAAATAGTTTGAACACAGCATTTTAACCTTTCTGATTTACTGTGCAATTTCTTTGGTATTTACACTCTTCAATTTGGCAATATCTTTTTCACATTTGTGTTAGATTTAGAAATGCTTTTGAAAATGGTTTATGTACTGTTAAGTAACATTTGTATCCCTTTATAACTATATTCTATAGGCAATCTTTGTGCGTAATATTCTGGAATATATAGAAGAAAAGGATTCATCTTCAAGACTGGAAGGAATTGGTTGGGTAGGTTATAGGACCTTTGACTTTTTCTTTTTCAGAAATATTTTTATGCATAAATGGAAAAGCCTGAAATCAGAGTGTTCAGAAATAGTCATCATAGAGCAATACTCCAAACAGAATTATAAAAATGGTATCCAGTGACATGTTGTTATTGTTTACTTTACTTTGTTAGGAATAGTTTGAATATAAGGCTTTTCAATATCTTCATTTTGTTCTTTTTTTTTCCTAACAGTGCAGTTTTGCTGCACAACAACTAAGAAAAAGGGGAAAAAGTTTAAAATTACAATCAAGTTTAACTCTTTAGCACAGGATCAAAAGTTTTCCCTTCCATGTGTTGACATAATATAAACTATACACTTTTACTATCATTTTGTTTTTTGTCATTTTTATATTGATGAATTGCATTGTCTATTAGGTTATTGGGCTGCTATTGGCAGAAGTAGGGAGGAGTGTGTTCTTGTCAATGTCATTTTTCACAAATACTCGCACTGGAACCAGGGCTAGAGCTATGATTCTAACAATGGTTTATAACAAGGTTTCAAGACTAAGGAATGTGGGAGACAGGTCCATTGGAGAGGTATGAGAAATTATTTTCATTACAATTTGGATCAGTGTCTGCATCCTCCCCTAAAACAACAACAGTCAACTGATAACAAGTTAGGGTTAATGTTAGGTTAGGGGAGGGGTAGGTGTGAAATTGCTCAGATATGGACATTGATCTAATAATTTGACAATTACTCTATCATTTTTTTCTATTTGCAAGTGAACAGGAAATATTGAACTTCTCCTGTGATTCTTAAAATGACATTTTGAGTTAATCCCAGGTTGTTTTTCTTTTGATTGGAATAAAAAGATTTTGTCAATTAAGAGTCAATATCAGAAGGATTTCCTTATGATATGTTAATCTGGTGTTGTACCATCTCTGCTGCAGATAATTAAGTGACAATTATATTTCAACCAAAAGTGTGCTTAAAAAAGTGAGGAATTTTTCACTCATAAAACTCATCCTTATTTGTACAGTTTGTGAACTTGTGTGCATCTGATGCAGACAGAGTCTATCAAGGTGTAGCTCTATGCAGCTTTGTTTTTGGTGAGAAAGTGTATTGTTTGATATGGAGTATGACTGTTTTAGTGTTCAATGCCATGCATTGTGATAGGTCATTGTTTTCCACAAGCTGTAAAAATTAATATTTCAAGCTCTGCATTTATACTCTTTTGTGTACCACTTATAAACATTATTCCATAGGCCTGGTAATTAACTCCTGCGCTCAGTTGTTCAAAGGGGGTATGATGCCATCCAATGATTAAATAGCTATCAAGCAGATAAGTATTTACAAAATTTACTGCACTACCTGGTAGAGATTTATTCAATGGCTAGCGTTTTCCACCAATCAAACAAGTGGGACCTGGAGTTTAAGTTTGGGTCATGAAAAATCATGAACAATTAGCTAGCCCTATTAATCATGATGTACATTTAATTTGACTCTTAACAAATCTCCATTGATTATAATCCATCTGTGCTCCTATTGTTGATACTGTGTGAAACATGCTGGCTTATTGGATCCAGGTTTAGCTGGATCATTGTGCCATGTCCTTGGTTAGGCTATCTTATTCTCCTAACATCTCCCCATTCAGGAGTATAAATGGGTGAGAGAACTGCCAGGGAAAACTGAAGAAATGCTGGGGAAAAAACTTTTGGCTTCTCATTTAGCGAGGAATTGTATTTTCTCCAAGTTGCTTCCATGATACTTAAATCATATTAAAAGGCCTGACAATGAGCTTTTTAGTTTGTCAGTTGACAAATATTTACAGCTGTAACAAGACACTTTTGGTTTTAAATTTTCAGGTTTTCCAGTTGTCATCACATGTACAATCATTTACACAGTTATTTATATTGGCCCATCGGCTTTGATAGGATGTGGGATATTTCTTCTATTTTTTCCTATCCAGGTAACATAATAAAAAAAGCATGAAACAGTGGTGCAATATGAAATAATATAAATGTGTAGATGTCCTATTTGTCTTTGCCTCTCCTCAACATTTAACTGTAAGTGATGCATACAGTCTGAAAATTATGAAAACTTTTTCGGCAATTTTAACATCTATAATTATGTTACTTTTGTTTTTGTCAGGCTGTTATTGGTAAACTTCAAGGAAAATTTCGCACCAAAGTAGTTAAAGTGTCAGATCAGAGGGTAGGTGCAAAATTTTACATTCCATAAAATAACAGTTACCAAATTAGTGTATGATTATAAAATGAATTTTAGCATCAACATGTACTGCATATTTTATCCCTGAGCAATTAAGAAAGAAATTTAGAACAGCAACATGTTGTATATTCTCTATCCTTCTCTACCTCTCTTAATGCAGACAATTAACATTCATGTACAGTTACCTATCCTTCTTAAACATCCTTTGTCAGCTAACAACATTTAAGCCATGAGAGACAAGTTTCAGTCCTTTTGCATCATATTTAGACCCTTAAAGCCCTTATTTACATGATTCTAACCCAAACTATGGTTTTATTCAAGCAGTGGACCTCAGGCTTTCTCAATAAGAGGGTTGGTTTAATTTAGGAAATATGTCCTTCCACTGTTTCCACCGCTGAAATAACCAGCCCTTTGTGTTGGTCCGATATAGTGCTTAAACCCATGACCTCTTGCATGGCATCCCAGTGCTCTCCCAGTTGAGCCAATCAGACAACAGTTCTGAAGTGGTTTTCACACTGAATGTGCAATATTAGGGTTGTAATGTTCCCTACTTGAGATATTTCTGCTCTCATTACCAGTCCCTCTAACTAAGAGCGGTAGAATTAGTGAGCCAGGGAGTTTGCAAAATTCAATTAGATTAAGTCAATACATGCTAATTTCTTTTTTTTTTGCTACTTACTAAAGATGACTTGACTTTTGTAACTT
The DNA here is from genome assembly GCF_964200805.1 of Pocillopora damicornis. NCBI lineage: Eukaryota > Metazoa > Cnidaria > Anthozoa > Scleractinia > Pocilloporidae > Pocillopora > Pocillopora damicornis. Next base: position 2,960,887 of record NC_142672.1, read on the forward strand.
TTTGTTTTAAAAAATTCCTCACTTATAGAGAATTATACCTGATGCAGACAAAATTTTCTGGTGCAACCGCCAATATACCACAATGTATTTTGTCCCCAAGTTTGACCAACATGGAAGTGATTCAACTTTGTGTTTATGTATTCCTCTTTTAAGGTCCGAATGATGAATGAAATATTGAACTGTATCAAACTTATCAAGATGTATGCTTGGGAGAAGTCATTTGCTAAAGCAATAAGTGGTATGGGTGTGGCCATTTTTTAAATAGCTGATCATTTTCAGTTACTTGATCCACAGGTTCACCAGTCCTGTAGGTCAAGTCATTGACACCTTCTTGTCAGACATGTCAGTTGTGATTCACAATTTCTGTCCAAGAGCATTGATCTAACACTCTCAGGACTGAAAAAAATCAGTCTATTGCCAAACAGAGGGTGAATAAATGTGTGGCAGACACACAGCGGCTCTACTTTTGAGATGGTTAGAGTGTAGGTAAAAACTTGCATAGTGGAGCAATCAATTGACTATAAACCTAAAAAAGTGATCAAAGTAGATTACACTCAGTGTTTTCAAGAATAAGTCCTTCTCCGGTAAAATGTGCAGGAATCCATTTGATACAGATCCTATTGGACAGCAGCAGTGTAAAAGGACACAATGTTCCTAACTAACAGTCAAACTCAGTCCTTTCTATTCATAATCTTGCATTTAGTCTCTATGTTTCTTACTGCAGTTCAGTTCTAGCATGGTAATCACTATTGGCACTGATGTCTATGTAGTGGAGGTGTTTTGAACAATCATTATTTGCTTTTATTCTTTGTTTTTCTAGGTATTCGTCATCAGGAGAGAAAGCACCTCATGAAGAGTGCTTTTCTCCAAGGGTTAAACATCTCCATGGCATTAATTGTCCCAACTATTGCCACTGTAGCAACATTCAGTGTACATGTTGCTACTGGCAAGAATCTCACTACTTCACAAGTAATTAATTATTTATTAATCATTTAGTAATTATCAATTCATCTTTAATCTTCACAATTAATTAATTTAATCACAGGTATGAGTGTTTCTTGTTTATATGGGTATGTTATGGTTCAAAGCAAGTTCTCCATGTTGCATTTGTGTTCCACCAATATGACACCAATACAAGGCCAGCACAGCCTCCTATACCCACCAAACAGGCTTACTTAACAAAGGATTAGACTTTTTGATAATAATAATAATAATCAAATTTTTTTTAAAATCAAACTGTCAAATGGATGATGCAATCACAACAATAACAATGATAGTAATAATAACAATAATAATGATATTTATAATAACAATTATTATAATAATAATGTGGAACATATGGTCTCAGTGAATAGAAAAATACTTTTGCACCAATCATTGTTTCCCCTGTCTTAGGATGGAGGGATCAGGAATTCTTTGACTCCTTTGCAGATGAAACTGCCAAACAAATTATTTTAAGGCTGAGAAGTACAATGTAAGAAGTATCTATTTGGATGAAAAATAAGTAGACCCATTTTACCTGCTCAGGCAGCCAATGAGAATACAGGATGGGTTTTGTCTTTCTTACTTAAGGAGTGCATTGCCTTAGAGACACTAGTGCTTGTCTTATGGTACCTCCGCCATTGTTAGGCTGTTTTGGTTGCCGTTAGTTTTACATGTCAACTGCTTTTACCACATAGATTATATTTGATGCTATGATAACATCCTTTTCTCCAGGCATTCACGGTGACGACGCTCTTCAATGTTTTGGTGTTTTCTTTGGCCATTTTACCGTTTGGGATAAGATCTCTGGCTGAAGGGAGGATTGCACTGAAAAGACTTCGGGTATGCATTATAGTGTTGTAACTGTAACTAAATGTCATCAAAGAGCCCACTGGAAATCATCTTTTGTAAGAACACTCAAGCAATCCAGCATGATCTATTTTAATTAGATCTAACTGGAAAGTGTTTAAGAGAATATGAAAATACCAGTTTGCTCATTATTTAATCCCAAAATTTCACGATGTCTTACAACTCAAGAGTGTAAAAAGCCCCGACTAATTGAAACAGACGTTCAACAAGGTGAACTAATTTTATGTCCTGATCAATCTGATGATATTATTATCTTTAATTTGCAGCTGTTTAAACTAATCGTACTATTACAGTAATTGCATGCTAAATGCTAACTCGTTATTTGGTTAAATTTTTTAGAGTTTGATGGTAATGGAAGAACTTGAGCCTTTTGTTGAAAGACCAGCCGACCCTCAAGTGTCTCTCTCAATATCAGGAGCTACCTTTGCCTGGGACAAGGTACCGTTTAACTGGTGTGAAAAGAAGTGTTTGTGCTACTAAGAAAAAAAAAAGAAAAAAGAGACGGAGAAACATATCAATTAGTGCCAAGTTGATGTTTAATAGCTTCGTGGACTCTTTTCTTTAAACCCGGAAATCTTTTTATACTTAAAACCTTTTAAAAAACTTTTATCTCATCGACATGGGTTATACCTGATTTTAATAGCGTCAGGCAACTATAAACCCAGACCTCTTGGGCAACGAGCTTCGGCAAAACAGCATGTTTAAAAGAGTCTCGTGAAAAGAGGAGGTCCCCATTACCCAAAGAAATCTTTATAATCTATGTCAAATATGTGTCTGTCGTTTATAGGTGCACTCTAATGAGGTTAAGGAACAGAACGGAGAAGGTGCTGAAAAAGCCGGACAGGATGGTAAGTTTATAATTTCTGCACAAAATTTCCTGGCTCTACAGGTCTAATTTACGCATTTATAATTTTGTGGGCCTGAAAGAGGAATTTGGAACAAAACGATTTGCATAAAATTAGAAGCATACGGATGAGTAACCCAGTCCTGGATTGACGATTTCCTTTAACGGAATGCACCGTAGAACTGAAAGTTGCATTTATTCTGTTTTCATGTCCAATTTTCCGTGAAGGAAATTAAGTATGATAACGATTATCACAGATGTCTTAATTGTTCGTTCCAATTTGAGCAAAGTACTTCGTGTGTTTTGAACCTCTGGTCTCGGAGACCCCTTTGTCAAGTTCGAAAAACCGTAAATGGCAGGTTATGACGTTTGTAGGTTTGAAGCTTCTTGAGGAAGGGCGTGACAATACTACAAAGAAAGGGTCTAAACAGGGTGGGCCCCGTGGGCGTGGCCCTGTTGAAGTGCGAACCACACTGGAGTCAACATTGTTTGACATCGATCTTACTGTCAACAAGGTATCTTTGTGTATTATACTTTTTTATATTTGAGTATCTTTAAGTATTTCACAGAATTCGTTACACGAAGTTTAATTGCCGACTTGGCGGCTTATTTTGCGTTTCTTTTTTATCTATTTTTTATTCATTTGTCTTTTTAACAGAAAACCTTGATTGGTGTTTGTGGAAGCGTGGGGAGTGGTAAAAGCTCCCTCTTGCAAGCTCTCCTTGGCCAGGTTCGTCATGCTAGTAGCTTGGGAAGAAGACTAGAAAATCGCTCGCTGTCTACTTCAACCGTTAAATCGCCATTTCGACTTAAGCGCTAGACTACTGGAAAGGAAGCACTTCCTAGTCCATGACTAATCATTCATTTACTTAAAGGATGTATTCACAGATAGCGAGGAAAGACGCAGAGGCATTTTATTCTTTTCACTTTCTGAGCTTTGTGAAAAAGATATCGACAGTACTAACCCAAACAACAAGACATTGTGTGCTTCCTTGATCACTGAATGGAAGAGATCTTTGCATTTATTGCTGTAGTGTATGAAATAAAGTTGTATTAATTCATTGCACTGCATAAGTAACACTTAGTCCTAGATGCATAAATCTAATGCATGTTGCTTTTCAGATGAGGATTCAGAAGGGGAATGTTACCATTGGTGGATCCATTGCGTACGTCGCTCAACAGGTAAATAACGTGCCAAAGTGTCTCCGGTACAAATCAGTACCATGTGACTGTACCTCCTGTTAGTATCGTGTGACTGTACCTCCAAAACAGAATAGTGCTGTCTGACTTTACTTCCAGTACTTTACATTAATGTAAAGACTGCGAGAAAAATCCCCAAACCTGTTCATCTAACGTCTCAATCTACTTTCATGTCAGCTTGCGACTGAATTCGGTCTTATACCTCGCGCGATGATCATGTTCACAATCAATTAAGTGTATCCGCTGCATTGCACCTAACATGCGCATTACTTGCACCCCAGGCTTGGATTATGAACGCCACAGTAAAGGAGAACATTTTATTGGGAAAACCTTACAATGATTCAAGGTTAGTGAACCAACTTTACAATGCGTTCTTACGAGCCATACAGACAAACTTATAAGTGGTGTGTGATATTTGGTCGCTTTTCTTTGTGTCCATCTTCCGGTTAAAAAAAAAAATTCAAGTGGAAACCAACTGACCTCGCTTTATGAGTCAGGCTTGGAAGGGAGGGGATCAGTAGACTAGAAATCGATGGCTTGCTAGGAGTAGCGATGCAAATGTGCTGTGTTGATAATGATTTTATTTTATTTTCACGTTTTATTTCAGATATAAAACTGCCCGTTTTGCCTGTAGTTTGGAGCAGGACCTTAAAATATTACCCAATGGTGATGAAACGGAGGTGAAAATTACCTTCTTCTTGCGTTTTTTAATGTTTCGGTAAAATGTTTTTATAGGTGACAAAATGTTACGACTGACTCTTAAACCTTCTTTGTTTGTGGAAAGTGTTGGCTTCAGTTCGATGGCGAACGAAAGGAAGAGATTTTAGTTTGGAACATGGATATTTAACCAAAGGGATAGATTACCTGATGAGTATTAGAGCAATTTTCAACTAAATCTCGAAAGTGATTCGGGATTACATCGGTAAAAATGATCTTCATTTCGCTATGTGATTGGTCTTCACACCTCTACCCTTCAGCCAACCAGAAGAAAAAATTGAATGGTTCCCAGCCCTCTCCACGCGCTAACCGCTTCGCTTTGTTTGGTTTGAGTTCTCATTACCTCGTTAAGACATTTAACTTTGTTTAGTAATAGCGTTTGGTTTTGATTTTTCGACAATCATGCAAATTTCACTCTTCCGTGATGATTTCTTTATGTCTTCATGCTGAAGATTGGTGAACGCGGAATTAATCTCAGTGGTGGACAGAAGCAGAGAATCAGTTTAGCAAGAGCCCTGTACTATGACATGGTGAGATGATCATTCTGTTTTGAAAAGCGAAACATGTACAGTTTTCGTCATTCTTTATGACTGTGTCTTATTTGTGTTCATGTAGGATATATATTTGTTAGATGATCCACTGAGTGCAGTTGACGCGCATGTTGGACAGCACATTTTCAAGCACTGTATTAAAGGAGCCCTTTGGAATAAAACCATTATTTTTGCAACACATCAGCTACAGGTACGTTGGGTTGTTACTTTGCAGTGTGGGCACGAGTCTGTTTTGGGGCGAGTTAGAATGGATATCTACGATAACAAAGCAGGTCACCGGCTTGTCAACCCACTGAGTCGGGATTCTATTAAATGAGGTAGAAATATGCCTAATGTATGTAGTTTTCCAGATCTGGAGAGGAATGGAAAATAGTTTGAAATTTTCAACTGCTTTATTTCTGGCTGAAATGTTCCTTTTTTTATGTCGAATTTCATATAATATGTTGATGGAGTCAAAATCAAGGTGATTCTTAAACATTGTAACGCTCTTTTTGTGCTCGAAATGCATTTTGGTTACTTTGTGTGTCTGGAAAAAGGAGGCAAATTGCTTGAAGAAGTCTCTAATTTTGCCAAAAGAGAACGAGTCAAAACCCTGGAATGGAACACAGAATTAATTTTCAGTCGGAGATTTTTATATGAATGCCTACGGTGAAATTTCTGTGTAAAGGTTGGCATTTGATAGCCTTTGTTCTGTTATTACGGTGCACTATGAGCTGCATGTTTTATTCTTTGTTTACAGTACTTGAGTCAGTGTGATGTCGTGTTATACATGAAAAGTGGCAAGATTGCTGAAAGAGGGACCTATGAAGAACTTATACGCAATAATGGGGTAACAGCTCTTTTGTTTATACTCAAATATTGAGCGGGTTTTTTAATTCGTTTGTGAATTTTTCGTAATTTTTGTTTGATAGTGTGTCCCCTTAAGTTACAAAATAAATTGCTCGCGATAACAGATGATTTCTTCAACCTTAAAGCGTAGTAGCTTTAACTGTTGATCTTTTTATAAGTATTTTAATACGCAGTGAAAGCCTCTGGATGCATTAAAAAATTACAAGTTAGGGTGTGACTACGTGATCCATCTGCTAAACAAGAATTCTAACATAAAAGGTCTAAAAATTATGAATATATAAATAAAAGTTCTTCATAACTAAAAAATTCTCTAAAAGTTTTGATGAAATGTTGCAATTTTTATGATGTCGTGATTTTGAACACTCTGTCTATGTTCAGAGTGGTGCATAGTACTGCTTTCTGCATTCTTTTCAAAACTTGCTTTCCTGCTTTTCCATAGATGCTTGTCATCTCCGTCTTCAGATCTTCTTCGCCCGCCCACCACATCTATGATAACATTTAGCTGGGCGATCTTGTACCCCTCTATTGTTGTTGATATTATTATTATTATTATTATTATTATTATTATTATTATTATCATCATCATCATCATCATCATGATCATCATTATTATTTTTATTATTTTTTTAAAGGAATTTGCCACCTTGATTCGCCTGTTCATCAGAGAAGTCGAAGAGGAGCTTCTTGAAGACGAAGAGGACGCATTTCTTCCCACTCCTGATGCACAACAAAAACCAGACAGTCCTACCACGCCATTATCACCAGATGGCATCCGCAAACTTGTTGAAAGGACACTCTCAGTTGGTCAAAGGAATAATTCTACTCGAGACAGTTTCACGGATGGCAACTTTGAGCCCTTCAAACTCAACAATCGAATTAGCAGACGTTCCCGTGGCAGTGCCAAACGGCGAAGTTCGAAGAAGAGTGGACTGGAGGTTGAGGCGGCTGCTAGGAGAGAGGTGGATGAAAAGGAGAGACGTCAGCAAGGTAACCGGCTGCCTCTGGAAATAACAAATAATGATGAAATCGTGAGCTTCGCATTAAATGATCACCTTGCTTGGTGACCTCGCCTGGAAATCTGATACGAAATTACTCACTCATCATCGAAAATAGACCGTTCAGTTTAGTTTTTGTACTGCGATGAGTCCTCCTTAATATTTGCCCACGCCTGTGTTTTTTTTGCATGATGCCTCTTTCGGTGCAGGTATAAGCAAACAGAAGTATAAAATAGCCACGAAGAGAGCATCAGCTCATGAAATGGGAATTGACTGGTAGTCCAATATTTTTGTGGTTCTCAATTTGTCTGGTCTAAGTTAGTGACAATCGTTTAACAGTTTTCATTTTTGATCACAGCTGGCAAACTTATTCAACAAGAAGATCGAGCTGAAGGAGCAGTGACATTTCAAACTTACAAGACCTACATGAAGTCTGCTGGAGGTTGGTTGATTCAGTGGGACCCGCTTCAAACTTTTTACAAGCAGAAAATTTTTATCTTCGTTTGGTTCCTCTATTAACCATGCAAACTTAAATTTTTTATTTAGAACCGGGAGAGCAGATTGACAATGTAAACTAAAAAACATATACCCTTGCTGATGAGAAGTTGTTTTTCTCACTAAATATGGCGATGTTGTCGTCGCCTCAGGCTGTTCATGTGGGCGGTATTAATATGAACTAGTCTTAGAGCAGACTATTCAGACCAGCCGAAGTGGCAAAAATATCTCGACAGTTTTCAAGATGTTCTTTTACAACAGGGATTGATCTTTCCTCTTCTTCCTCACGTTTTGGTTTGTGACTCGTATTTGTATGTCGCTCTTCAAGTTGGCCTAGACTCAAGTGAATGCGCTGTTGAATGAATGTTGAATGAATGTTGCTGTAATTGGCCGAAATTGTCCCAATAACCGTTATGACTTTGTGGAGCGATATTCTTCTCTAGTGGGTAGTATAGTTTGCTTAGGTGATTACGGAAGCTGAGGCCAAGGGACGGCGAAAGACACTTTTGTGTTTATTTTGTAGGTTATTGTATATTTCTGTTCCTGATGTTATTTGTGACGGCTTGTCTCTGTGGACAGTTGTTTATTGATACGTGGCTCGGCATCTGGCTGAATGCAGCATCTGAACAGGTTAGTTTTACATGTCTCGTGCTACTCATTATCTCAGCAAACCCGAAAAGTGGGATTCTTCAATTGCTTGTCTCAGGTAATGTGAGATGGCATTGACTTTCCTTCACTCCACTCAACCAATAGGAAAAAAGCATTATTTCTTTCGTTTTCCCTCCTTTTACCACGCTGAAGCTTTTCAAAACCCACTCAATATTCCTAATATACCTAGGAAGATAAAATATGCTTTACTTGCGGTTGATGTATTCACATTTATTTTCAGAAATTTCTTAATATAACTCCGGAAAAATCCGGCATCATAGCCGGAAATCCTACTAACAACTTCTACATCATGGTGTACACCCTTTCTGCTGTGGGATTCTTCTTAGGAATCTTGATTAAATCCTACCTGATGGTCCACTTCACGCTCAAATCATCCTCACATCTCCACGACAAAGTGTTTCACAAAGTTTGTCGCGCTCCAATGGCATTCTTCGACACCACACCCACTGGAAGGATTCTGAACAGGTTCTCGAAAGATCTTGATGAAATAGACATACATCTTCCTTTCAACGTTGACGCATCGTCACTAAACATTGTTCGTATTTTTATTTCAATCGGCATGATCGCCACAGTGTTTCCGTGGTTTCTTCTGGGTCTGGCTCCCCTGGTTGTAGTTTTTATCCTGATTAATGTGGTTTTTAACCGATCGTCTCGGCAGCTCAAGCGCATGGATGGAATAACTCGCTCGCCAATCTATTCACATATAACCGCCACGGTACAAGGTCTGTCCACTCTACACGCTTACAATAAGATGACCGAATTCAACGCAGCTTTTAAACGCTACCTTGATCAGAATACAAGGCCCTTTTTCATGTTTTTCTGCGCGCAGCGCTGGTTGGCGGTTCGTCTTGACATGCTGACAATCTGTATAGTTGGCATAGCAGGTCTGATGGTGGTGCTTATCAAGGGAACTCTACCTCCAGCATTTTTAGGTCTTGTGTTGACGTACTCGCTGAGGGTAAGAAAGCCTAAGGTCAACATTATTATGTCATGAGACAAATTAGTCCTTAGTTGCAACATTCATCTAAAGACATTTCAGAAAATAAAGCCTGAGGGAAGAATTCGGAAGTGGACAGTTCTTGAACACGACTTAACAGAGATACAAAGCCATCTGTTGAAACGGAGACTAATTTAGCGGATTCTTTGCTACCCGCAATGGTATCTAGGAGGAATGGGTGTAAGCCTAGTACAGGCCTTAGTTTATGTAATTGCGTTAAGTTTTCTTAATATGTGCAGATCAAATCGTCACTTTCCAAATTCTACGCGGTGTAAATAGCTACATATGTACGAAAATTGCAGGAACACGCTAGCCATCTGTAACTTACCTACCTACCACAAATCACAGGATTGCAAGAAACTTTGCGCAACTCTTTCATTACATTCTCCTCTTTGGACATTCAGTTTTTTCCCATACCTTGAAGCTGATTTCAAGACAATTGTCCGTATGTTTCGTAAGTTTGAGCTTCATACAGCTCAGAGTCGTTCTGCACACTGCTTGGATCAGAAATGTGGAAATGTGTGTAAACAGAATTAGAAAGACCGTAGATTTTGAATTCGTTAAATAGAGAAAGATGTTTTTCAGTCTTAACACGAGCATGGAACAACGCTGCCACGCTCGCAATGGTCTGGCTTACCTTAGATTATCTGTGGTTCAGTCGTAATGTATCAAAACGCAGAATCTGAAGGTCTGAGGTTCGATTCCTTATGAGGAATTTTTCTTTTGTTCCACGCTCGAGACTAGACGAAAACAAAAATAATCGTTCTCAATAATCGGAGTCTCTTAGTAACACGTTTTCCCTTTACTATGTATAGATGACATCCTTGCTCCAGTTCACTGTCCGACAGGTGGCGGAAACAGAGGCGCGGTTCACAAGCGTCGAGCGAATCAGCTATTATATCCGCTCTGTGCCCAGTGAAGCTGAACTGGAAATCCCGGATAGGAAACCTGCACCTGATTGGCCAAATGGTGGAGTGATAAAGATGTCAGGTGTTAAGGTAAGGAGACCGTTGTCCTGCTGAATATGCTCAAGTATTCAGCGCATTCAGAATATTTTCAGTTCGTATAACTTTGTCAATAAGCGAAAGGGTCAGACAATGGGTTGGCAAATGGATGCTTTTGATCTTGGTTTGGGTCCGTCTGTTCACATTTATCTCTCCTATACTCGCCCTAACCCGGAATGTAATTAATAAAGAGATTACATGCTGCCCTGGGTCGGCACAATGATAGTTTATAGATGACATAAAAGTGTGGTAGGAACCACTGATGTTCCTGCCGCATACTGACGTCTGCCGCATATTACTTTACAGAACCAAGGCAATATGGAATCAATTCGTTTCATCTGATTAAAAAATCTGACCTTGACCTTCCATAGATCATAAGTTAGAACCAATCAAAAGGCGTTTATAACTTAGTTTATCATATAAATGGTTATCGAAGTATTGTATAGTCTGGAAATCTAACCACAAAGAGAAATTGATTCCCCTTACCCTTTTGGAAAAATAGGTCTACTGTAAGGGGTCTTTTATATGTAGGAAAACGACTGCCTGGTTATTGTAGCCCAGCAGCAGCGTCAAAGTCATGCCTTTGTAACTCTGTTACCTTCATAAAATACAAAAAGAAACTCTAGATAGCTTTTACGTTGGACAGATGCGATATCGCGATGGGTTGCCTCTGGTGTTGGACGATATCACCTTTGAAATCCGGACATGTGAGAAGATTGGCATTGTCGGTCGAACAGGCTCTGGTAAATCCTCCCTCGGGGTGTTGCTATGGCGATTAGTTGAGCCTGAGCAGGGCAGCATGCATATTGATGATGTCGACATACGTCAAATAGGTTTGTATAACAGTTATTAACCATATTATGGCTGTTTGAAATGGCTTTTCGTTTTAGGAAAACGTAAAAATGCCCTTCTTTTTCTTGATTAGAGCTGGATCCCATCGACTTCTACCCCATTAACCGCTTTCATAATGGTGGACATGATTGTTATTATTTTATGAGCATGCAAAAAAACGTTTTTGGCCGTACTTTTGAGTGAAAATTAGATTTTTGTCAAGGTCTGCCAGGCAAATGTGGCAATTAAGCCATTTATGAATAAAGGTTTATAAGCATATTTGAAATCTAAGTGGCATTGCGCAGAGTAAATTATTCAACCATCATAAACAAGAGGTTTGGTCAGGTTTTCATGGCAGTGTCTTTTTGTGTTGGCATTTATTTTGTGGTACGGTTGGGGCTCCTTTGTTAACCTATTTAACCTTTAACCTCTTCTGTGATCTAAAACATTTCGAGCGGCATGATTGCCACAGTGTTTCTATGGTTTCTTCTGGGTCTGGCTCCCTTGGTTGTAGTTTTTATCCTGATTAATGTGGTTTTTAACCGATCGTCTCGGCAGCTCAAGCGCATGGATGGAATAACTCGCTCGCCAAAGCGATTTGTTGGGGTCAAACGACTTTTGTAGGCCTATGACAATTTTATGAAATTTCGACAGCTTTTTTTTTGCGGTGGGTCTGTCATTCTGGAAGTTGAAATCCTTTCCTTTTAAAAATTTAAAGGGCTGGTTATTTAAACTAAGTTTAGCCGTTGTTTAACAATACTGCGTTCTGAACTGTCTACGATTTAGCCGAACCTTTTGATCTGAAGGTTAATTTTGCTACCAGTGGAGTGACATTCATTTAATTTACTCAACCCTTTTATAGAGAATCTCTAAGGCCAACCGCTTTTGTTTAACCGTGGTTTGAGTCAGACCTCGTGTAAATAACCGGTTCTTTAAGTTTAGAGACTATACGAAACGAGATTAGCCACTAGCCAGATTCATTAAAAAAAAACAACAACAACAACAAGAGATATAATTAAACCATCTTCCAGGTTTGGAAGATCTTCGCTCCAGAATATCAATCATCCCTCAGGACCCAGTGCTATTTGTGGGTACTGTCAGGTAAATTATTTCTTCTTACGCTGTATTGGCATCTGCTGTTCTTTCGTTTTGCATTGTTTCGCTGTTGTTTTTTTCACTTAAAAATCTTTTCTTTTCAGGTACAACTTGGATCCATTCAAAGAACACAGTGACAATGAAATATGGACTGCCCTCGAGAGAGCACATTTACGAGAAACGGTGGGTCCTTCCTGTAACGACGTTTTATGAGTGAAACTTGAGGTGGCTGAATATCCGTGTATTTGCGTGAGGCTGATCGAAAACCGAACGTCTTACCAAGAAAATAAAACGCTAGACGGCAGCGTTTCTTTTGTATTACACTTTAAGACAGCAAAAACAAAAACAACCTGCAGAATATATTTTTTAACCTCTCAGTATGCATTTTTTTAGAGTCCTTTACTTTCCTTGTTTAACTTATGTAAACTTGAAGACAGATGTTCGACGGTCAGCTTACAATTTACCATCTTTCTTAATCTATTCAAACAGACGATATTTTCGGCATAGCTGTTGTTGCAGTATACAACTAGGACGATTTTGAATTCGAGCTTATGGCCTCGCTCGCCAACAAGTTCTCTGTAGCTCAGTTGGCAGATCATCTGATAGCGAAATCCAAGGATCCTTCGCTTGAAAGGAGAGGCACTATTCATTCCGCTACATATGCAGAGCGTATGTGAAACTGACAAATGTGCTTTCCAATTGACCATGTACATAAAGCGTGACCTTACTTGATCAAAAGTTTAAAAATACGAAGTCAGTTCAGTGACCTCGACTTCATACCTCTTCATCATTCATTTCCCGAGTTCAGTGGCTCGCTGCCTCTTTGATTTTTAATCTCTTAAACTTGTTTGGTTTACTGACAGCATGGCCTCAACCAACTGACATCCTAACATAGTTACCTTTCATATGGCTCACTTTCTATAGGATGTCTATACACGTTGACATAATTTACTGCAAATGTATCAGTTGAGGTTTGATCATTCATTTCAGGTGGACAGTTTGCCTGCTCAGCTCATGGCACCAGTCTCTGAAAATGGCGAAAACTTCTCCGTGGGTGAACGTCAGTTGATCTGTATGGCGAGAGCTTTGCTGAGGAATAGCAAGGTTAGTTTCAATGAATCAGAACCGAATATTATCAATATCTTGCTTTTAGTATAAACCACAGAAGTTAAAAGTGATTTTCGCGTGCTCTGATTGGCTGGTTGGGAAATGAGTAGCAACTACCATTTACCTCCGAGTATATAATAAAACAATTACTCACCTCAGTGACGTTGAATGTGGTGGATATTTACCTCGCCGCTGAGCGGAACAATGAATTATTGTTAATTATAGCAACTGTCTTCATTGGATAATAGTTGCACACTTTGTGATAATTTTCCACGTGTTTCTCTGTTATCTTCCTGTTAATGTAAGTTTTATTTAAACAGATTCTATTACTAGACGAAGCTACAGCTTCAATTGATCCTGAAACAGGTAAAACATGATTTGCTTTTCGATGCTTTGTTCCAAGTCTTTTTTTCGTTAATTTTCATGTAGCTCAACCACAATGTTGGTCAATGTTACACGTACTTCAGCTCACTGTAATGAACTTTGAGTAAGGCAATTTTTATTTTTGAGAAACAAAAACGTTCCCAGTTTTCTTCCTTAGAGCACAAAAGAAGTAACATCGACGCTGTATTATTGCCTTATTTTCTCGATCACTACTGCAAGAGTTAGAAATAAGCTTCCTTAGTTTTTTCTTTGTTTAAAGTGAGGATCTAATTTACTTTCTCCAGACTCAAAGATTCAAGACACGATCCGTGAGTCGTTTAAGCACTGCACTCTTCTCACGATAGCTCATCGCTTGCACACAGTAATGGATTCTGATCGGATTCTTGTCATGGATCATGGGAAGGTCAGTATGAAAAAACAGAGCTGCTTGAACCTCTGCTTGTGATCTGTAGTGATCTAGCTTAAGTGATAGACGAAGTTCATTAAGGCGTGCAGGAATTACAATTAACTTTCAGCAAAATAAGACAGATGCTGTTCTGAATAGGGAAAAACAGAAATTTCGAGAGACATGAAGCCATGTAGCTCAATGCATGCTCAAGTGCTCGTCGTTTGTTAAGAGAGATCAAACTTCGGTTTTTTGATCAGTTTTTTTTACAAGTTGATTTCTTTCCAGATTGCAGAATTTGACACTCCAGCTGCTTTGCTTGCAAATCCAGACTCCAGTTTCAGTAAACTAGTGCAGGCCATGGAAATATCAGAAGAGGATCATTATCTTGTTGAGTAAATATAACACCGTAGATGGCTCAACTCACGCATCCGGTGAAGTCAAATCACAGTTTGACACGAGAAGTCGAAATCCAGATTTCATTTGTACAGATACAAATGGTGAGACTTGGGTTGTAAGAGAGACCAGAAATGGTACTAAAAAGAACTAGCTTTTTTCCAGGTGAACCGATTATTGCCATGCCACAACTAAATCACTTTGATGAAAGAAATACATCGCTTTATTACACACTTAGCTGTTAAACTCCTCAATCTTATTGCTCTAAAGATAAGCTAAACATAAATGCGTGGTTTTCTCGTCTCTTTATGGCGGATTATCTGTTAATTTATCATAAGAGAAACTGAAAAACAAGACTTATTATGATCTTGGCTTATCACATGGATTTTTAAAGAGATTCATGTAAAGCAAAATTATACGCACATTCAAAGCAGCGTACATGTATGAATACCTTAATATTTTGAACATTGGATCAGCAGTGTAACCTCTTGTAGGTTTTAAGTCATATTGGCCTAAACCTTCCTAGAAGTGCATTTTTGTCAAATCAAGGGGCTGAGGCTGTAGTGGCCCGTGTATGACAGCGGGAACTGAGTTCCAAGAAAGGGCGATAATTCTTTGCACAAAGAACTTCTTCATTGTACAATCTAGCGAGAAAATCTGAGCAATGCTCTTCTCTGAGGTAATGTGATCTCAGATGCTCTAAGATGAGTAATTTATTTATAGCAAAGTAGTTTAGTTTAATTTTTTAGAGATTGTTGACCAATGGTGTTTCAAATGCTTTTAAATACATTTTTTTATCCGTTTTATATATTTATTGATCTACTTTCACACGTAAATATTATATACATTTGTATTTTCAAGGAACTCGCTTATTCAAAACGAGTGTTTTTTATTCAAAGGGTTGGATTGGGCAGCATTCCATGTCACCATATTTCGACCATTTATTTGTAACTCTTATAATCCTGATTTAAACAAAAAATTATGCTCATAGGGTGCTGCTTCAGACTAGAGGAAAAATGTTGCCATCGTACGAAAACTAGACTGACCAGTTAGATTATAGCATTATTACCAAAGGGGGGAGCGCTGAAAATATTTTGGTATCACTTATTGTAAAAAAAAACTCAAGGAATTAAAATGATATTTTGAAAAATAGGTAGGTGCACAATTAGATAGAAATTGAAGCTCTTGGTATCAATTCAGTCACTTAAACAAGAGATGCGCTTGTGTAAGGTTATTCCCAATATTCTGAAATATCCTTCGAGCTCTGTTTTTGAAGGACGTGAAGAGAGGGGAGTAATGTAATGTTTTCCTTCAAGATAACCACCATTTTTTCTCACAAAGTGGTCTGTATGACCCATGCATGAAGTTTGTAAGTGATAGGATCTCTGAATACAATGGTACTACACTTTTTCACTGCCATAGCTGCTGGGACATGCGGGCTGGGAGAGAAGTGGATGAAAGGGTATGACAAACGGGGAATTTTTCTTTTTCATTTTCAACCTCAGTATCTCTCGGATGGTGTTGTTTTAAGCGATGTTTCAACAATAAATGTATGACAACCATTAATATCCTAGATTTAATTTAAATTGCTGGAGACTGATTAACCACGATTGTAATAAAATTCAGTGAAACTCAAATAATATATTCATGTGTATTTGACGACCATAATTTCGAAGACGACCTCTAATGTGTTTTAAACGGATATTTTACTCCGACACGGACGACTTACCCTGCGAACATTTTCACTTTTCATAGCCACTTGCGTACTTCAAGGTCGTGAGTTAACACTAAGTTACTGTACTCACTATCTGAAGAATTTTACCCGAAGTTTTATGTTAGTTGTGGTGAAATCACTCGCATCACTCTCTGACAAATATTTGAACGTGAATCTACAGTTCCGGATGCGCACTTTTTTCCAATTTAATTTTATTCACTTCGTTAACCACAGACGATGAGAGGAGAATCTCTTTATTATCCAGCTGGACAAAGTAAAGTACAAATAACGCGCGAATAGAGTGCACATATCCTGCGATATTGAACGGTTATTTGGAGAATTGGTTATTTTGTAGAAAAACCTGTTTAACCAGTCGGCTGCGGACGTTACGCTTCTCAATCCGCTTTGCTTTTCCCACCTTGTGAGAAATGAGCAGAAAGACTAACAGAAAAAAAAAAACAGTTGGGTAGTCAGTAACTTATAGATCGTTTTCACGTGACGTCACAGAAATAATTTCCGCCA